>NC_071485.1:2819765-3092903 GCF_028500815.1 Rissa tridactyla
TTAGAGTAGCCCTTGACTGTCAGGAGAACGGATAAAGTGTCTCTTGGAGCAACTCCTTTCAAACTCCAGCAGAAGGGCCTCTGAGCCAGGAGGGAAGGTGAAGGTCTGGTATTTTCCAGACAGACGGCGTTTCAGACGTGATCGTCTTAGTTGAAGCACCTAGTCCCAGCCGTTTGGCCTTAGATTTGGCTTAACTCTGGTTTGATTCTTTCAGATTCCCAACTGCACTTCTGATTGGTGAGGGTATGCTTTTTTGCTTCCTGTGTTAAATGTTCTTCAAAGATAGTTCAGGAGCACCCGTAGTCAACTCCAAGCTGCATTTAATGCACTTATCAATTGTGTTACTTGCGGCTTGATTGCTGGGTTGATGAGAGCAATAGTGTCTCTGTCTCTTTGTGCTTGGCCATGTTGCGTTGCAACGCTTACTGCTACCATAAAACATTGTAATACTTAGTATGTTAATAAGAAGTTACAATAGAAATAACTCAGATCTGCGTATTCCTATAAATCCGGACTTCAGACCTTATGATCTTAAATATGGTTATGCAGTAGGAATAGTGTCGTTTGCTTTGAGTAGTGATGAATAATTGCTTAAGGCAGCATGTGAAATGTGTCTGGGAAATTGTACAGGTTGGGGTTTGAATGCCAAACCTGGGATTTTGCAAGAACACCAGTTTAGCAACTTGTCCTTGGAATGGCTTCCACGTTTTTAAAGGATTAGTAAAAACACAGCGCAGACCAATGGAGGTTGATGGTAAATTTTGCTGAGACACAATTGCCTCCACACAGAGCAGAAGAAGGGACAGAGAAGTGGTTGAAAATGTGATCAAGGGAAGATTGTCACGAGAAACATCCTTGTTTGTGGGTACACACGTCTGTGAATGTTCTTCCTCCAAACTTCGTCCAGAAGAATTAATCACAGAAATAGAAAGGCAGCTCGTTTATCTTAACTTTCAAACATGCGACATCTTGCTTTAAGAAGTTTGATCCTGAAAGGAAAGGAAAAACTGATTAGATTTGGAGTGAGGAAATAAGAGAACAATGTGGCTGAAATTCTTCCAACATGATGTTGGAAATGGACCAGGAAATGCCATTTAAAAATTGAGCTGCATCTTTCTAAACTTAGACTAGAAGCAACTGTTAGTGCAATTTTTTTAGACGAATCTAAGCTGCAAATGGGGTTGTAAATCTCAGAGTCGTGCTGTGGCAGGACTGGTGGTAGCTAGGTATTGTATATGCGTGAAGTTGCTTAAAAAATTCAGGCTTGTGCCAACAGCGAGAGCCCAAAATGTTCCTGAAAAGCCTGGTCTCCGAGTTGTATGCAGAAGAGGGACAGACCTGCTTTTTCCCTTTTGCACGCGTTCGCTGATTTATAAAAGTCATAGAAAAGCACAAGATTTCAATAATTAACTTGCTCATCTTCACTTACATCTTTTTCATCCTTTTTTTTTATACCTTGCTCCTTTTTGTTTGGGTCTCCAAAACACTGTTACTAGTATACTCACCAGCAGCTGGGTAAGCAAGGTAAGAGGGAATTCCTCGGCACAGAGCTTGAATGCGTTTTCCATATGGGCGCAAGCTTTGGAGTCTCTTTCTTGAGACAGTGAAGCGATTCTCTCTGG
This sequence comes from Rissa tridactyla, assembly GCF_028500815.1. Classification (NCBI taxonomy): domain Eukaryota; kingdom Metazoa; phylum Chordata; class Aves; order Charadriiformes; family Laridae; genus Rissa; species Rissa tridactyla. The sequence goes on from NC_071485.1 coordinate 2,821,388, forward strand.
GAGGAAGCTGGTGAGGGCTAAGTCCCTAAGCATCAAAGAGACAAACCGAGAAAGGAGCATTTAGAAAAACCAATGCCCTGCTGAGAAACCTGTCTTCGGCTCCTGGAGCCTTTTCTCCTCTCTGTGGGTCAGGAACGAGGACTTCTCACAGGCAAATGCTTTGCTTTCTCACCACTGTCATTCACCATCCTACCTGGTGTCCTCGAGGTGGTGCAGGAAAGGGTTTATCAAGGAAGAACCTCTTGTCTATTTTAGCAATGATGCAGGTGTGCTTTGAAAGTACCTTGGTTGCTACGTAGCCCTGTTGAAATAAAAAAGAAAAAAAGCTTTTTGTTGCAAACGATATACCGTGGAAGATAAGCGGATTGCCAGAGAGAAGTACTTGTTCAAAAAAAAAGCTTTCTACAGTCCAAATAATGATAGGGAAGGAAAATATTGTTCTTTCAATTATGTTGTCCAGGTGAATGTGTCGTGGAGGCTTACAAGGGACTTTGGTAAAAGGCAAATTGCCTTCTCCAGTAATGCCACGTGTATGATACGTTACAGTGCTTAAGTCAGGGGAAGGAATTCACTGCTGAAAACATCAGTGCAGCAGAAACAATGGTGAAGTGGGAACGTTCTTCAGCATCTCCTCTGAATCTTGTTAAGTTTTGTTGAAGATTAGGTGTTTCCCAAAAACCTTTTGGTTATTTTCTATTTTTTCGAGCCATGGTGGTGGCCACTTACAGTCTCGACGTCCCAGACAGATTTCCAGTCCTTGGAGCCCTCCTTTGAGTCGGTGCTGACCCCAGTGTCAGGGAAAGAGCAGTGTGAGTGCTCACTGTGGTGCCTCTTGCCGTTCTGATTTTTGAAAAAGATGAAAGGAGGTAAGGGTTTAGGTTTGTGGATTCCCAGTGGTCTTTCCCTCAACAAAGCAAGAGCTGTAGTAACCACGTTTGGGGAGATTAATGCTTTTAGGGATGCAATTGAGGGGGAGATGGCTTCTGGCCTTAGAGGGGAGGCTGGGAAGCCTTTAGTACTGTTGTGTCAAGCCTCACGTTCAGGCTTTATCTAGCCCTGGTTTTCTTGTGTCTGATGCATTCACCTTATGAAGACAGACAAGCTTTCACATTACTGGAAGTTCAGTATCAAGCTTGCAAGAAAAATTTCTAAGGAAAGTAAACTAATTCATTGTTGTTCTTTCCCCAGACGGAACCCGCAGGCAGAGGGTTCCAGAGAGCATTTCATTGGATTTTGTGGTCAGATCCTTCATGGGTAACATTTGTTTCTCTCCACACAATGACTTTCACAGTGTTTGTGCTAATCTCAAGGCAGACTTTGTTGATTCTGTATCTAGCAACTGTCTCTTTCCCTTGATATATCAAGGCCTGAAATATTTTCTTTGGTATAAAACAATAAGTAGTTTTCTGCTAAGTATCGGGCTTTAAATACAGCTTTATTTTCAGAAACATGTTTTTCATAGGCTATAGCTAAAGACCACTAAAGGCGGCAGTGTCTAGTTGCGTGTAGCTCTGTACTTACCCTGTTAGCAAGGGCTGGAGCCAGGAAAACCCCAAGAAGAGAAGCAATCATAATCTGAAATGAACATTTTAAATTCACAGCACTTTAACATTGGGACTGCTGATCCTGCATCGAGTTAAAATAATTTTGACTTCCAGTTTAACTTTGTGTACCTCTTTGCACTTTCCTGAAGTGGGGTCAAGTGTTTAAATACGCAGAAGAATTTTTTGTTAATGAGCTTACATCAGATCATCAATTGATATAAATTACTCTTAACCTCAGTACTACACTTTGCACAGGTAAAATATGTCCTGCCCCAGTTCAGTAAACTCCTTGGAAAAAGGTGGTCTGAAATACCTTGTTTCAGAGAGTGAACTTTTTGGGCTCAGCTTTTGATTTCAGACATGGAGCAGATCCATGCAACATCCATGAAGGTGTGCAGCTCTTGTGGAGAGTTGGAATGTGGGTGCACTGTACAGCTCTGTACTTGGAACACAGCTGAAATGGGACCTGAGCATCCTCACAGCAGATCTCATGCCTCTGAACACAGGGCTTATAGTATAAGGGTAGGCACAATCACTTTTGTTCAGAAGAATGTAATGTTAAACACTTTGTTGCCCCTTTAGAAAATAATAGCGTTTCACATGCTTGTTGTTTGTCAAAACTACTGCTGATATAGAATCATAGAATCATAGAATCTTCATGGTTGGAAAGGACCTTTGAGATCATCGAGTCCAACCATACACACACAGAAAAACCCCTACAATCTCTGCCACCAGAGCATGCCCTGAAGTGCCAAATCTAGATGCTTCTTAAATACCTCTAGGGATGGTGACTCAGCCACCTCCCTGGGCAGGCTGTTCCAGTGCCTGACCACTCTTTCAGTAAAGTAATTCTTCCTAATATCTAACCTAAACCTCCCCTGCTGCAGCTTCAGATCATTTCCTCTGGTCCTGTCATTATTCACCTGGGAGAAGAGGCCAACACCCACCTCTCTACACCCTCCTTTCAGGTAGTTGTAGAGGGCAATGAGGTCTCCCCTCAGCCTCCTCTTCTCCAAACTAAACATGCCCAGCCCCTTCAGCCTCTCCTCATATCACTTGGTCATATATTTTTGAGAGATTTGATATTATTATGATGATAAATTCTTTTGCAATAATCCTTATTGTGAACAATTATTCTCTTGGAGACAATGCCTCGAATATTGAAGCTGTCGCAAATTTCATCTGCTTCAAAGGAGGCATTTTATGAGGAAGATCCAAGTGTGACTCAGAGCATTTAGCACTAACTGTTTGGAATTCATCCTGCAACAATTTCAGGCAGCTGTAAATACCCCTGTTTTGCAGCCATGCGCTTGGAGTCTCTCATGTCTCGTGGTTCTTGTCCTATGCTCCCATCAGACAGCTGTGCCATAACTTTATGTAACTTGCTGTGACTCTTGACTTGCATCTGAGTTGTGAAGGAGAGAATATTGCCCTTGGAACATTTTACATGTGTGTCTTGCCCTTGTAACAGAGCACTACGCTCCTTCCATTTGAGTAGGCGTGTGGAGTGAAGCCAGTGCCCAAAGTGAAATTTCACCCATGCAGTCCCAACCCATTTGGCATTTTCACTCCGTAATCCCTACATAAATCAGTAGTAGTTCACTAGGCACTGAGAAAGACTCAAAATAATTTTAAATCTGTCTAGCCTTTAAAGTTTTATGAGAAAGTGATAAATGTACTTACAGTGAACTTCATTTTGATGGTAGGCAAGGCAAGATCTGCAGGTAATTGTTGTATACTCTTACTTTTTATACAGTAATATCCCAAAGTTAAATCTTAACACGCGTTTACCTTATTGGCACGTGCCCTGTGTACGCAGAACCATGACGGGCTTCCTGGGGAAATGCTCTGATAAGTGGAGGCTTTGATACCAGCTTGATCAATTCATTATGTTCGGGAAGATGAAACAAAACTTGTTATCGTAACTTGAATGTGTTTTATAGCAACTTTTAAATGACAGAAAAAAAAAATCAGAACCAGAAAATAGATGCCTAATAAAATTTGTAGTGACGCTTTGTGCTTGGCAAAGCATAGCAAAGGACTCAGCATGGTATTTTATCTGTAGCTGATAACATTTTTAAATCAATGAGGTTGGTAACCTTGCTATGTTAAAAGTGCCAAGTCTGTCCCTGGAAACCGTGAAGTTGGTTCTAAATCATAGAAATTACTGAGTTCTGTTAACCTTATTTTCTGAGCTCGTTCAGTTAGGATCTGCTTTCCAGTACATTTACCTCCTCCAAAAGTGCTTCTTATTTAACAGCAGCTCTGTTGGTCCCTCTGTAGACTAATTGTGCCCTTCACTGTAGCTCAGTTTGGGATTGCACGCTGAAGTTTCCTTTTGGTTGCCAGGATGGCATGACAGGGACTCGGTGTCGTCATAAACTCATGTGTCTGTCTGAGCAAAGTTCTCCACTGTCCTCAGCTGCTGAGGATCATTGTGTCAGGTGTTAGTGGAAAAGCCAGGGGATCTGGCTGTAGTTGAGAAGGCGAGGCCCAGGTCTCATTTACACCCATCAGGGCCACACTCTGTCATTCTGCTGCTAACCGATGCCTTGCTGGGACTATGTGAGTGCAGCCAGTCTGCCAGCACTGTAAAGCAGAGAGCTCTGGTGTTCATCTGTTTTGCACCCACTTTGCAGTTTGCACGAGGCATAAAATACAGTGAATGAAAGTAATGAATTGCTAAGGGAAAAAATTTACAGTTCTTCTAATGGGATGGATTTGTGGATGCCAGCTGGTGACGGGAATGTCCCTAGCCTCCAAGATTCAAAATACACATAAAAGCCTTATTTTGTATGTCACAAAATCATTTTGTAGTCTCTGGAAATTTAACTAATCGACTACTTCTCAAGAAAGACACTGAGAAACCGAACTGTATAAAGCTGATCCCTATGGTGTCATTAGCAATGAGATGGAAATCAGTTTTGTCCATGTCTTCCAACAAGTGTAGCCAACTTGGCCATTACAGTGATGCATCACACTTGGAAGCCTGAATCTCCAAATCTTCCATCAACTTCTGATTACTGGAGTAGTTTGTATGGCAAACACACACAGCTGGAGCATTTGACATTGAGAATAGCTTACAAAACTAATTACAAGAGTAGAAGCCAGGAAAAAGGGCAGGGAGGGGTGCTTTACTGTTTCCAGGACAAGCTTGTCTCAGTCTCCTCTTGAAAGCTCTGCTCAAGGCATTCTGTTTCCATACTAGATTCTTGTACCACCATGCAGCAATCTGCCAAGGCTAAGAGGCGTTCCAGTTTTAACACTGTTCTCAAACTAGTGTTTCATTTTGTGCACACACTTTTATTTTCACGTGTTTTTCTAGGTCGTACTGTCTAACAAAACTGCTGAAATGATTTCTAGATTCGTCCTTAAAGCTTGATTTGTTATTTAACTAATGTGATTAATTCTGCTTGACCTTTCCTTTGCTGCACAGCTTTTTCTAGGCTGTGCGCCTCATCTTTATCTAGCACGTGGCATGCCCCGCTGAATGCAAATGGAAGCACGTAGAATTTTGTTGATTTTTTGAGGTGTTCCTTCATTCTTTACTTTTCTCCCACTACCTGCTCACTCCCTGATAAAGTAAATATTTATGAAAAGTACCTGGAAAAAAACCCCATGAGTCACCAGCAGACTTTATTATGATAATATCACCTCACCTTAACTTGACTGAATCCATCTCCCTTATGTGTTGAACTTCTTGTTTGGTAATCAAACTTGAACTGAAATTGTACAATTATTCTTTTCATTTGATGTTCAAGGTTTTTTTGTTGAAATGAGTTTTAGTGTATGACAGTGCCAAATAATGGGTCAAATTCTTCTGGAAATTTTACTTAAATAGATTGATAGGAATTCTATAACTTAATCATGTTTCATCAAGGTAACTTACAATTTATTGTGAAAATAACAGAGAAACTAAGTTTACTGTGACAATAAACATTGCTCTGTTGTTACAACATATTACTTGTTTTGAAAATTACTCAAATTCTATTCCTGCTGGCTTCCCTGATATGACCAACCTGATTGCAAGTGTAACAGTTGAGGAAAAAGTGGTTTTAGTTGGGGAAAAGTTTGAGAGTCTTCCCTTAGGCCAAGAGTATCTAAAGCAAGGAGACTACTTTGAGAATGTGGGCATCATTCATCTGACACACCGGAAGGCTATGCTGTCATACAGCGAGACCTGGACAGGCTGGAGAGTTGGATGGGGAGAAACCTTATGAAATTCAACAAGGGCAAGTGCAGGGTGCTGCACCTGGGGAGGAATATCCCCCTGCACCAGCACAGGTTGGGGGTGACCTGCTGGAGAGCAGCTCTGTGGAAAGAGACCTGGGAGTCCTGGGGGACAACACGATGACCATGAGCCAGCGATGGGCCCTTGCGGCCAAGAAGGCCAATGGCATCCTGGGGGGCATCCAGAAGAGCGTGGCCAGCAGGTGGAGGGAGGTCATCCTCCCCCTCTGCTCTGCCCTGCCCTGGGGAGGCCCCATCTGGAGCACTGGGTCCAATTCTGGGCTCCCCGGTTCCAGAAGGACAGGGAACTGCTGGAGAGGGGACAGCAAAGGGCTACCAAGATGCTGAGGGGACTGGAACATCGCTCCGATGAGGAAAGGCTGAGGGATTTGGGTCTTTTTAGTCTGGAAAAAAGAAGACGGAGGGGGGATCTTATCAATGCTTATAAATACTTCAAGGTTGGGTGTCAGGAGGATGGGGCCAGGCTCTTCTCAGTGGTGCCCAGGGACAGGACAAGGGGTAACGGGCACAAACTTGACCATGGGAAGTTCCATCTCAAGACGAGGAGGAACTTCTTTGCTGTGAGGGTGGCAGAGCCCTGGCACAGGCTGCCCAGAGAGGTGGGGGAGTCTCCGTCTCTGGAGACATCCCAAACCCGCCTGGAGGCGTCCCTGTGCCACCTGCTCTGGGTGACCCTGCTCTGGCCGGGGGTTGGACTGGGTGATCTCCAGAGGTCCCTTCCAACCCCTGCCACTCTGTGATTCTGTGATCATTGTGAAATTTCGTGTTCAGTGAGGGGTTCTGAGTCACAGCTTCCTAAGCTAAACCTCACTCTGCCTGTGGACTGGCAAAAGTGAAAGTTGTGCATGTGGCAATTAGAGCGGGTTGTATCCCTGCTTTTTAGCTCTTTACTTCAGTTGCTTAATGTAGAAGGGTGCTTCAAGGACTCTTGGCGTAGTCATGGATTGTCTTGCCTCTCGGTGCATGTGTGCTAATTACAGGCATATTACTGGGAGATATGTGATTAAGTGTGGGGAAAAAGTCTCCAAAAAGCCAGGCTTTCCTATTGGAAGTATATTTAGGCTTTGCCTGAGCCAAGTGAGAGTATGTTCTCTCTTGCAATAATGTTGTTAATTGGTCAAGTGCTTCTTAGAAATTAACATCTGGCCTTGTCTGATCGGATCAGCCACATGCAGTCAGTCCAATGTGAGGTGAAAATCATGAGATGGTGGCTATTGTTGTAATTCTCCTTCACTAAATGACTGATTTCACATGTTGTTTTGCTCTTACGTGGTTGTTTTGCTCTTATTGGTGCTTAAGAAAGCAGAAACTTGTGCTTCTTGGGTGTTTTTCACAAGAAATGAGCATACGAAGACATAATGACCAATGGAAATTTAATTCAAGCTTTAGTTTAAAAGCATTTAAAACTTAGGACAGCTTTTTGGTTTAGCTTGTGGTGCCTGAACCCTGATAGATTCCTGCTATGAAAGGTTTATTTGGCTGCTGGAATCTACTCTGAATGTTTCTGACATATCTGTAATGTTAGAAACAAAGACTCTTTTGAGAAGGGTCAGAGCAAGATTTCAAGAGGAGGGTAACATCAATCCAATCAAATTAGTCTAATCTAATGGTGGTTGTCACAATTTGCTAGCTGTTCATATGTATTCTGATGTATTGCTTAGCAGCACGGCTTTCATGGAATCACAGAATTTCAGAGTTGGAAGGGACCTCTAGAGATCACCTGGTCCCACTCCCCTGCTAAAGCAGGATTGCCCAGAGCACATCACTCAGGACTGCATCCAGGCGGCTCTTGGAAGTCTCCAGAGAAGGGGACTCCACACCCTCCCTGGGCAGCCTGTTCCAGCGCTCCGTCACCCTCACCGTAAAGAAGTTTTTCCTCATATTTGATGGGAACTTCCTATGTTCCAGCTTGTGCCCGTCACCCCTCCTCCTGTCACTGGGAACCACTGAAAAGAGTCTGGCTCCATCCTCCTTAAACCCACCCTTTAGATACTTGTCAACGTTAATACGGTCTCCCCTCGGCCTTCTCTTCTCCAGGCTAAAGAGTCCCAGCTCTCTCAGCCTTTCCTCATAAGGGAGATGCTCCAATCCCTCCATCATCTTTGTTGCCCTCCGCTGGACTCTCTCCAGTAGTTCCGTGTCTCTCTTGAACTGGGGAGCCCAGAACCGGACACAGTATTCCCGTTGTGGCTTCACCAGGGCAGAGTAGAGGGGGAGAATGACCTCCCCGGACCTGCTGGCCACACTCTTCCCTATGCAGCCCAGAATTCCCTTGGCCTTCTTGGCGACAAGGGCACATTGCTGGCTCATGGATAATTGACTGTCTACCAAGACCCCCAGGTCCTTTTCTTCAGAGCTGCTTTCCAGCAGGTCCCCCCCTAACCTACACCAGTGCCTGACATTCTTCCTCCCCAGGTACAGGGCCCTACGCTTGTCCTTGTTGAACCTCATGAGGTTCTTCTCTGCCCAGCTCTCCGGCCTGTCCAGGTCGTGCTGGGTGGCACCACGGCCCTCTGGGGTGTCAGCCACCCCACCCATGCAAATGCATGCAATGTCCTTCTTTCACTGAGGCCTGTTTGCTGAGAGAGAATTCCACAGAATCTCTTTCACCTTTTTTTCTGATGACTGAGATTACCGCAATGTGTTGTCTATTAGGTTGCGTTCTTGTTTTATTAGAAGGGAATCAGCCTCCATTATGACTTTCTAGTAGAAAGTAGAGTGGGATTCGTCAAGGTTCTGGCACTGGCTGACATGGAGTCGCAGATGAGGAGGAGCCCGGGCAAGGTCATAGTCGCAGGAGAATACTTCTCAGGGCAATGTCATGTGGTCGCTGACATTTTCACAGGATCCAGAAAACAGTTGTAGCTTTAAAGAAGGAATCCTCATGCTGCTCCTTTTGTTTTGTGACCTTGTGTGACGCACGCATCCTCTGCAGTTTTGTGTCACTCCTTTGTGCACTGAGGAGGCTAGCGCTTACCCAGATGGTCTTGTAAAGCACAATTGTTATTCCCAATTATGTCCCTGATTTCAATGCATGTGATATATATATCACGGTAAGTGATCAAAACCAAGCAGCACTCTGTCTGTGTTTGAGGTAAAAAAGAACCAATTTTCTTTTCAGTAGTTTTACTTTTCAGTTATGTCTCTTCTAACTAACTGCATTCTCTGAAATGAATGGCATATTTTTCAGACAGTGCCTGCTTCTAGCAGATAACGCCTAATGTTTATAGTGAATCCCAAGGAATGGTATGCAGAGAGGCTCTTCCTTATACTCATTCCTGTAACAACCAAGGTCGGCTAAATTATGGACCAAGTTGGAGGGTGGGAAGTGGAAAAGCTTAGTGGGGTTGCACCTGCCGGGGGGAGCGGACAGGAGACGTGACCCAAAACTGACCAATGGGGTATTCCGTCCCATCTGCAACATGCTCAGTATAAAAGCTGAGGGATCAAAGGGTCAGCCTCTTTCTTCAATGGCCGGTGTCTGAGGAGGACTCTGTTCTTCTGCCTTTGATCCCAATCCGTGCATTCCTGAATCCAGTTCCTGAGTTCATCTCCCGTCCGTCGCTGAGTCCAGTCTGGGACTTGCCCAGTGCCTGCCGGTGACGTGATCGTCATCCTGGGAGCTTGGTACGGTTTGGTATATATTGTATATATTTCATTATTTTCCTATTAATATTATTGTGTTTTCTTTTTATCATTAATATTTCATTAGTTTAGTTTCTTTTCAACTCGTAAGTCTCTCTCTCTTATTTTCCCTGCCTTCTCAGAAGAGGGATGTGAGGTTAAAGGGGAGAGAGGTTAGAGAGAGCATCGGTGATTTATTTTAGTGGCCAGCCCAGCCCAAACCACGACAGATTTATTGGCACCCAATGTGGGCATGACCGGGCTCTGAAAGATTGCCTGGATTTCAACTTGCACAGTTGAGAGAGTATCGGATTTTTTCACCACGAGAGTCTTAAGGGGATGGAAATGAAAAGCAGACAGCTCACATCACATAGTTCTTGAGTGAAATGTTATGTCGTGCCTTTATAGAGTTTTGTTTAAAGTTAGTTGATATAATGCTGCTTCTTGTTAAGAGTTCGTGCATGTATTGGATGGAAGAAATGGCTGAAGAATTGGTCTGTTCAGTGACTGGCACGTAGCCCACCATGACATAGGTATTCCTTTCCAGAATTTGTCTGCAGACTGTCAGACTGTGAGGGGTTATATTTCAGAAAACAAAATGCAGTTTGTATGAATGAATAGCAGAGTTATTCCTGATGACTTTCAGTTCTGGACAATATCCTGTTAAATATTTAAAATATTTTAAAAAATGGAAGCAACAAGAGTGTGAACTCCTCTTGAGTTTAAACCAGTAAATAATAGCCATTTGCAGAGTGATTGATTTTTCAAAAGCTGACTTACTGAGTGCTTTTAACCTATCGGGGTCAGGTTATCTGTGCCAACCCAAAATTCAGATATGAGGCTTACCACAGTGTGGCATGTAGATATGGACTTGCTCGAGTCATGAAGAAAAGTTCTGTCAATTGTTTCCCACACCTCCAGCAAGATATAAAAGTTGAAGGTCTCTGGGATTTTCTTGCATTCTTACTTTCTGCAGCCTCTTGTTCTTATCTGAAAGAAAAATGAACGGATTTGTGAGTATATCCATTTTTATTGAACATATATTTTAAAAAGTTCCTTATTTTTAAAAATAAGAGGACAGAGAAGAAGATGCTCAAGTAAGTGGTACAGTACTGGGACTAATATGATCTGTGTATTGTTACTGTGGGTTGTTCAGTGGGAAGCTTGCGTTTCCTGGGTGTGCAGTAACCCCTGGGAGTCAGTGGAAGCATCATTTGAGCAAAGAGTGCAGAACTTGGATTACAGTTCAGACGGGGGATGTAGTTTGGATTTAGTAATTACAGTTGCGGAGACACATCCAGAAGTAACATGGTACCAGAGAGTGTGACTTCTGAAAAATAAAAAAACATGTAATGTGTAAGCTATCATTCTGCTTTTTCGGTTACAGGCAACAGAGAGCCTAAATGCAAGAATTTTACAACGAAGAGCTGTAACTGTTTACAACTAATAAATACATGTGTTAAGGGTGTCATTTTTCAAACTGATGCTACAGCTGCTTCCCTCAGTTCACAGACTGGTTTTGGGGGTTTTTTTGTGGCACTGCCTGGTGTTTCTGTTGAGTGAGAATGCTTCTTCCTTTTCCAGGCTGCAGTCCTCGTTTTGCTGGGAGTCTTTTGGACTCAGACTTCTGCATTGGAGGTAAGTAGACTGAGAAGCCTTGTAGTGCGGGTACTCCTTGAAAGTGCATGAGATTCCTGGGCAGGGGGTGAACGTAGTAGGAAGGAGAGCACAGAAGAAAGTAACGAGATGCTTATTGCCAAGCACAGAGAAAAACGGCATTTGCCCAAGGTGACAGTGGTAGAAGCCAAAGAGGCAGTTGTGTGCAGGTGCACAGGAACACAAAATCTGGGGGGGCTTAGGTCCCCTTAGCTCAAGCTAAGATCTGGAGACTGTTGCAGTCTGCTGCCAGTCATAATGACTGGGGTGCCCCATGTTGTTTTTCCTTAGGCTGCAGCGAGGGCCTGTCCCCTCCTTTCTCAGCCTGACCCGCTCTTGCATGACTTATCTCCACCTCAAGGGCCTCCTGAGACTGCTAGAGGGTTGTTAAGGGATTTAGTATTTACATAAAGCAATCATGCTTGTTTATCTGAGAGAAAGCATTTGTTTATGTTACACCTTTTAAAGGCGCCAGCCAGATGATGAACAATGATTTTGTGTTTTTTACCAAAGACTTTTACCCTGCAAGAACCTCAAAATGACTATGTCACTGGAACTATGACTATTGACAACGAGAAGCACATTGTTGATGTCCATGTCCGTTCTGGCCTGTACTCCTCTGATACCATTTTTGACTACGTGCATGTAAGTAAATCTAAGAATCTACCAAGACTTAATTTTTGAGGAAGTCTTTATACTCGGAAACTATTTTAGTGTATTGTCACCATGAGTTGTTGTGAAACACTGTTTCTTTGAAGACTTCCATCACCTTCCCTCCTCTTAGGCCGTCTTTTGTTTCACCCATATGACTGTCCATTTCAAAGACTCATAATGAAACCTGTGGCGGTGGTTCACGACAGTGAGCAGAATGTCATTGACCTCAGTGAGGTCAGAGTTGAGAATGGGCTGCCATCACCCTCGTATAGCGAGTGCAGCAGAAGTCTGTCGGCAAAGATCCTTCCAGTCTGATGGACAGACGTTAGTGTGGGCAGGCTGCTTCCATTCCCCAAAGGTGACAATGTCCATGCAGAGTCATTCCACAGCAGTGGTCTGTGTAGCCACTTGGTGTTGCTTCTCGGTTGTCCTAAAGATTGTAGGGAGAACCAACTAGTATTAGTGGTAGCCGTTTTCAATTGATTAATTAGCTCATGTTTTTTTAATCACAGGGATATATTGCAACAAGATTATTTTCACGAAATGCCTGCTTTATCATGAAAATAAATAAGGAATACATCCCAGATCTGGAAGAAATGGGACGGCTGGCTTTTGAGAGACAGGTGACTTTGTAGCAAAACCCGTACGGTGGACAAGAAAGGCTGCTGTGTAGGAGCTGGGTGGTGTGACGGGAGCCCTCCATTCTGCCTTTGAGAAGAGCAGTTCTTAGAATGTCTTTTACTGTGTTAGCAATGATAAAGCAGATCTGAGAAGACAGAACTTTTGGGGAATATAATTTAGAACATTATTTTAAGATAATAAGCAATCATGACACTCCTCATGGTTTCAGAGTGGATTGTCACTGTGACTAGACTAGAAGATCACCTGTCCCTGAAGTAGTGTAATTTGAGTGTTTTAGGGGGGTGGCAATATGAACTTAGGCAGGCGTTCTCTTTTTTCATTGTCCAGCTGAATTGTTGAGCTTGACATAACTTGAAATAATTCTGTTTGCAGAACAAAATTTAGAAATCAACTTACTTTGACCAGACTTTGACTTTTCAATTCGGGCAAAGGTTTCCTGGAGGTGACTGGAAGTGTTGCCCGGAGATGGACTTGAGTTCTGGACCAATTTATGACAGCCTAAGAGTAGCGCATTTACAGCAAAACTTACCGCACGTTAACATAACTTATTATGATAGCAACACAGCTCAATTTTGGTATGTTAACAGAATGAGTATCTAGTGAACTTTGAACATATTTTAAAATCTTTTAAAAACGTGTAGCTTCTTTAGCTGCTGCTTTGTGTGACACAAAGGAAGGTGATGTTAGGTTTTGGGATTTTCTCAAGGGGTGTCCTAGTAGAATGGAAACAAAGCTACATTAGTGATGATGTCTAACTCTTTCTTTTTAGACTATGAACACAGTATACTCTCCATATAGTGTGTGGGTACAGTTTCAATCGGGCCATTCCAGACTTGGACGTATGAAAGACTGGCTTCTCTACGGTAAAGCCATTGAACAACTCTGCACGGGTCTTCCTCTCTACCAGCTTGCAGAAACTCAACGTAAGTTATGAGATCAGAATGTTACACTTCTGTTACAGTGCATAAACACCCTTCTATCCTTTAAGCCTTAAGTCCACCTTTGAGGCATGAACATATTTCCCTGTTTGGGGGAGGAGGAGTAAACTACCTAGCAGGATGGAAAGGTAAGGCTCTGGGATGCTTTGGAAAATCTGGTGAAGCACTGCTTTTCAGTGTTAGGCATCTAAATGTCTGGGACAGCTGTTCCAAAGTGGTTTGCCAGGTGTCAGAAGAAACCACTGTGTAGCAGCGGTACCCAGCTTATGCGTCGATGATACAGAGATCCCACAAGGCATCTACTGTATGCCAGCATGCGACCTGCTGCATGTAAGGGACAGGAGGAGCACAAAGGTGATTTAAAGCCATGCAAACATTTCCTCCCTTTGAGTTATCCCACTGAAGTTTCACGCAGTGTCCATTGAGACCAACAGGAGCCTTGAATAGGACCATAATTGGGGATAGAAATTTGTGCACTTAACAAACTTTTCCTTGATGGATACAGGGATCTTGTCACTGCTAATATCTTAATTTTCTTGTTTCTTTTAGCACTAATCAATGCTAATGGCTGTGCCAATGCAGGAGTTCCAAGCATTTTGGGCATTAAAATCTGTGAAAAAATCAATTAGGCTGGATCTTGACAATTCTGCTGTATGGAAACAGCTTGTTTCTTGGCATGCTTTTGTGATGGGAGATGTTCTCCAACTGGAACAAAACTTGGTGTTAGACTCAGCTTGTCTCTTGTAAGCTTTGTGTGCAAGAAACCTATGATATACAAATAAAGATAATGCAGCAATTAAAATGCTTTGTCTTTTTTCTTCATCCAAAAAGAGAACAGAAATAAAATGGCTCAGAGATCTTCCAGGTATTTTTCAAACCCAGCGATAGAGGAGACTGTCCCAGTCCAAAAAAGTTCATAACCCAGAACTAAATGATCCTTTCCCACAATGCCAGTGTAAAAAGAGCTGTGACCACTTGCTGAGTGCCCGGCATATGCCGGGGAGTAGTTTGTGTCAGGAGCTGTTTAAAATACAAGATGAGGCAGCATTGGTGCTGCCTGCCAGCTCCTCTGGTAGATCTCAGTGAACGGTTGGATTCACACATCCTTTCCGTCGGTGCTTGGAAGGAGTGTGTCTTTTGGGGCTGAAGACTAAATGTTTGTTGTTTACTGGAGGCTTGACTGGCTGCCAGAGGGCAAGGCATTCCTGTGGAGTCCAGGAAACTGGCCTCAGGTCTGCAATGTGTTATGTTCAAATCAGGTCCTGGTCAAAGCATCTGCTATTTATTAAGAGAGCATTGTATCATATGGTGAAACTATTCTTTTAGCTTAATGGTGTTCACAGCAGGCTGCAGGTTCTTGGTGATCCAAAGAACGTTTCTGGAGGGTCAAACTTTTACCAAAGTCCAGGACTGGTTGTGTGTGTCTGCAAGATACAGGTAGCCTGTCTAGCTGTATTTTGAAGTGGAGCTCCCTGATGGGAAACTAGGAGCTGTAGTTGCCATGTTTGTTTGGCTGATGCACGGGGGATGTGAAACACCTCAAAGCCCCCTTTGAGTGAGAGCACTCCTTGGCAAGAGTACTCATGTGGGTTGTGACTTTCAAAGCTGTTGTGGTTGCAGTATCCGGAAAGGCAGTTGTTTCAAGACTTTCAAAACTGAGTGGAAGCCCTAATCTAGTTTCCAAGTGACAACTGTCAAGTCTCAAGCCTTTCTTCGTGTATTCTTCTGTTAGAGGGCACGGAAGTCATGGCAAGCCCCTCCCCTGCCCCAAGTCAGCCAAGCTCTTCAAAATCTATAAAATACCTGCCTTAATTATCTCAGGCTTTCTATATCTTTGAATTATTTCTTTAGGGATGCTGACCTGACACCAACTGTCCAGTGAAAGCTTAAAGACGAGAGATTGAAGTAGATGCCAAAGGAACAAACTGGTAGAGCTTCCAAAGAGGCAGACCAGACGTATGAACAAAGCTTATAGTCATATTATTCTCAGATTATTCTTTAATTCAAAGTTATTGAAAATAATTAGTCATTGCAACCTGGCTTTCTCTCTAGTTGCCATACAGATGAATCTGAACCTTTATTGTGTGTGCAGTGTTAATAATGGTCCTTTGAGACTCTCATCCTGTTGCTACTAGTTTAATCAGAATTAGTGACTTTAAAGCAACCTCTGCGTGCTACATTCATTTATTAATGGAACGGTGCTCTGAGATTTGAGTGAGATCTGAATAAAACAGCTGAGTGGTTGTGCACAGTTAGAAAAGATGCAGGCTAAACTCTTCCCTTGGCCCAGGGGTAAAGAGCATTACTCGTGGGAAGAGCGTTCTGTTCTGCTCTCGCACAGCTGCTTACAGATGATGAGGACTATTCTGAATGGACAAGATGAGGGATGCATTGCTGCCTTGATACTGTCAATGGGAAACTGAAGCCCAAGGTAGTCTGTACGGTTTGACTCTTCCCATGGAAACTGTCCGTGACCGAGACAGGAACTCAGTGCAGCTCTTCAGTCTTCACCAATGGCTTAAAAACATCCTTTTCTGTAGTTTGAGGGAATTTCCTTTAAATGATAAGCCTTTTTGAGGTTTTATGTTTTTTGTTTAGAAAGTGTTGCATATAGATCTAAAAGCTTACCACTAAGCTTTTGGTGTTTACTGCCTACTAGTTTTGAAGGCAGTGTTACAAGGTGGGTGGATTGGTAGCTGATACGAGCGCAAATAGTTCTACAAAGAACTCTGAAACAAGCCTCGATACCTTCTTATCTGCCCTTTAATTTTGTTTGAGCTAAGGAGGTAGTGTTTCTGCCCTTCGTGTACTCAAACATGGAAGAAGATTGTTTCTAGCTTTCATTTTAGGTCACAATCTCATTCTGTACGTCAGGTCTGTTAGCAATATGTTGGCGTTTTGATTGCTGTGTTTATTGTTTGATAAATCATGCTTCAGCTATCCATCTACTCCCACAGCACTGCCAGCGCCAAGGTGCATGGCGTAGAGGCACCTGTTCTGGATGGAGCACCTGGGAGGCAAATCTGTTGTGACGTTGCTGTACCTTTTGGAGTGCAGCTCGCAACAAAGAGAAAAGGAAGCACAGGAAGAATCATACAGCATGTGAGCCATGGACCCACCTTCTCCTTGCCCCTGTTTTTCAGAGGGTGGTCTGTTGTCACGCGAGCATGTGGACGGGCAGGTTACAGTTCTGAATTCACAGACCTGGAGCCTAGGCCTGTTGGTCTCACCAACATATTACTGATTTCAAAGATCATGCTAGAAATGGCTGCAGGGCACAAGAAATCGATTGTGAATTTAGTAACTAACTACAGGAGAAGCAGGAATGTACACCCAGCTCTGAACAACAGCAGAGAAAAGGACCTATGGAGGAGAAAGACTTTTGATGTTGTACCTATTTGACACTGACGTTGGCCAGTGCTGTTTCCTTCTTTGCTGACTGCATCACAGTTTACCATATGTTTTACATACCTGTCTTAGACTATAATTCATCTGGTTTTCTTATCTTGCAAAGCGATGGATGTTATTACTAGACCAGAGGGAAAGACCAAGAAAGTAAAAAGCAGCAAGAACAGGTGAAGTGTCCCTGGAGATATGGTCCCTCTGTTGCCTTAAATAACTGTAGTGTGCAAGTGCTTCCAATCTTTAAATCCATAGTGTGTCAGCAAAAGGTCTGGACTGAAAGTTCGCAATCTGAAGGAAATAGATAGTTTTACTTTTATTTATCACTTGACTTAGACATGTGTTGTATATAATAATAAGCATCTATTGATGGCAGTAGATTTACAGGTAGCCTGTTGGTAAGGATCTTTTAACAGTGTGATCCGTGAGATTTCACACTGGAATGGATGGAAAATTCCCATGGATTTCCACAGGAGGGACCCACAGAGGATTGCAGCCACTTCCGAAGTGAAGAGCAGCCAGCAACTGTTCTCAGAAACAGTGGGAGAAAAGAGTTATGGTGACAGCCAAGAAAGCAGAGTGCTTATCCAAGTAACAACTGCCTGTGGTTAATGTGCAGCGTGGATTGTCCGTGAGGCTAATTAGCCTTAAGCATAAGACGAACACCATGAAAGTAGCACAGGCAACTGGCATACCTGCTTCAGGAGAGGGGCAGGGCTGTGGTGATCCTACGAGGACTGGAACCCCCCTCTATCACAAAAATGAAGAAAGGTACCAGTGCAGAAGCTTAGATCCTGAAGAGATATTGGCAGAAGGAGTCTCGAGAGGAAAAAAGTATCAGGATGTGACTCTTAGTATGTTGAACGTTACCTGATCTTTCCAAGAGCTTCTCTCCCTGCAAGTAATATACGTGTTTTGGAAGTTTAGCTCGCTTCTCAGCTCGGCTTGTTCTGTAAAAGGTGGTGAATTTGATTTATGTGGAAGAGAGCACATTGTGAGGGTCTCTTGTGTGCCTGTGCACTGGCAGCTTTTGTAAGTTACAACAATGTATATCCTAGGCTGGATTTCAAAATAATGCTGATTATTTGCCCCCAGTTTCTTCAAAATGCCTGAAAGGTGTTTAAAGGCATGCCTGGTATCAGGCAAGCAATGGTATCATTGGATGCACACTGACAGGCAGCTAAATCATGCCAAGCATTTGGGGAGGGCAGAATTAGCACACATTCCAGTCACATCTCCAACTGCGCTGCAATTAACCTTTCTTGATCCTCGTACATATCAGTGGGCAGGAAGCCTCTGTGGTCCCTCAGTGCCAAGGACAGCAGTTTATCTAGTCACCTGCGCTGCACAGTAATCCAAGATCTTTTTACCACTGAAGCCATTCCACTGAGAACCTCCCCTCACCACCTCCCCAAATTTCTCGGTGTACGAGACTGTTTCCCAAGGTCAAGGTATGACACCTTTGCCAGACCATGCCTTAATTTTAGAAGCCAAAAACTTGCCTCTTGAGTGTGTCTCTACAAGCGCTAGGCACTTGGGTCAAATTGCTGTGGTCAAGCACTGAACAGCATGGCAAGATCTGTGGGCAAGAAGAGAAGAGGGCGCATCCCGGTAAAGGGAACATACGTGCTCAGTTTGAATCGAGGTGCCTAATCTTAAATACTCAGGGGTGGTGAGCTGAGTTTTGCACGGCTACTTGTTTGAAGTAGGGAAGTGTCTTGGCCAGTGAGCCGTACCGGCTTGTCCAAGGCATATAATCCAGTCCTGGTGTGGTACATGTCTGCTTTCGACTCGAGTTGAGCACCGAGTGCGACTTCGATTGACCACTAGATGGCAACTAGTTACGGTAACCTCCACAGTTACGTCTTTCTTATTGCCAACTGAATCCGGCGTTGTTGTTAAGTGAGATCTTGCTGCCATTAGGCTGGTGGAAACACTGATTAGGAGCAAGCCATAACTCAAAACTAAAATAAAATGAATCGCCATCAACCTGAAATTTGTTCCCCGGGAAGTAAAAGCTGAGTCAGGATGCAGAGGATTAGAATTCTTTCAGATTTCCAAACCAGTGGGACGTATATACCGTTGTCTAATGAGGCATTGCATTTGCACCAGGTTTACTAATGAAAGATTTCAAAACATTCTAGAATCAGAAGGAGATTCACAAGATCTAATACGAATAAGTGAAATCTTTTCTCTTTCAGAAAAGGGATGCAGCAACGAGGACAGATAAATCTGACAAAGGCCAATCACACACTGACCATGAGCACAGGTAAGGGGGAAGCCCCAGCACTCCTGCATTCTGCTCATCTCCCTCTCTTTATCCCAACCCTGTTCCCACCAAGTGAAATCAAACCATCCTCATCTGTCTCTGCCCCTGCCCAGTCCAGCTTAGCCGGGCTCCACCTCAAACATGAAGAACCCAGAGAGGAATTATGTGCTCTTGGCTCGTTGTTTGGTTGGGGCTTTTTTTACTGGGGGGACCGGGGTAAAAGGGGGTGGCAGTCTGGCTGAAATTTTGTAGCCAGATCTCTGTTCCTTGCCGGCAGGTCCTACTGTTCTTGGCTCTCGTCATGGCCACACCCTCCGCAGGTTTTGGCATCTCTCTTCCTATTCTGCAAGTTCTTTTCGTTGTTCTTGCTCTCAACGCAGAAAGAGGCAGCCGGATTGCTGTGACTTGGGGGTTCCCACTTTATTTAACTTTCTGAGGGTGTGTATGAAGAGAGGAAGATGATTCAGACCTATAGAACGGGGTCCTCAGGTCACTGCAGCCATTTGTTGTTGGATAGAAAAGCAGATGTAGCATAATGTAGACCCTTCTGTGACTCTGCTCAGATTGGAGAATTGGTCACGTACGGATTGTTAAGCATTTAAGTATATGTTTAAATTGAGACGTAGGGCTTGAGCCGACAGAGGTAGCCAATAACCTTTTCCACCCCCTGTGATGGGAAGCAGGGGCTGTTTTCACCCAAAGAAGCTCCGCAATTCAGAAATTTGCCCTGAGCACTGGGAGGTGTTTGACAGCAGCACATTAAGCAATGTCCCTGGGTGCAATATACTGAGAGCTGAGCCAGGGCACTCTGCCACTCATTCCAGATAAGTCGAGCCCTTTAACACCAGGGACTGCGAGGGGCTTGTTCCATGCTCTCAATGAGATAAGCTGCCATCGGCGCTTCACAAGACACCCCTATCTGCCAAGCCTCTCTGAGAAAACCTGGGAGATGTGCAGCGTGATTTAAAGCATGTTAGAGACTCCCCCGAGCTGCGGTCCTAAGTGTGGGGGTCTTCTAATGAAAAGTGAGGAGCTACCAGAGGGGTGGGATCCTTCAGGTAGGGGAGTGTTTCCGCATAGCTTACAGGTGCTCAACAGCTGTGAAGGAGCTAACTGCAACACAAGAACGATAGAGCTGGCAGTACTAGAGTCTAAAAAGTGGGACATTGATTAAAAATTCTCCAGTTGAAATGCATTTGCAGGATCCTGAAACTCACAAGTGTTTAATATCCCTGTAAATACAAGTGTAAATAGTAATACAAGTGTGTTACTTGTACTATTTACACTTGTATTACAAGTGAGAGAGAGTAGTCTCTGTATGCGTACGCTACCACTAAAATGGTCTCAAACTGATGGGAGAGCTAATTAGAAAACTATCTGTGTACCAATGAGGGCAGTTTCCTGGCTGTAAAGATATTTGCATAGAGCTATGACTCATGCACTCTCCTATGCACCCCCTGCTTGTTGTGATTTTTTTTTAAAAAAAAAAAAGCCGTCAAGATAAAGTCACGTTTTTGACGTGCTCGTTAAATTCGGAGAGCATTTAGTCCTTCAGTTTGTTGGTCTTGTATATATGTAAGACTTTTTCAGGTGAGGAGAATTCAGCGTTTGCCTTGTGAAGTGAGCTATTAACAGCACTTGATCAAATTCTTTGGTACTGGTAACCAATGCATCAGTATTCTGAACATCCTAAACAATAAAGTTACAAAATCCAGACTAAGAGGGGCAGACCGTATTTGGAATTTTTGCTGCAATCAAAGGCAAAATTAATAAGAAGTTCTATACAGTTTCCCTTAAAAAGAGATAGAAAAGACGAAATTTGATATTCAGTTGCATGACAGACAAAATGAGAGAGGCTGCTGACAACCGTAATTAATCCAGTATCATTCCAGTTATCAAGTTACAGAAACTGAAATTTAATACATTTTAATCTTTGAATTGTTAAGGCTGCACTTAAACCGTATTTTTTACTGAATCCGTGTCTTTCGCTGTTACATATAACTTGCTTTCCCTTTTAGATCCAAACCCTAGCGTCAAATAAACAGAGCAAATATTAGACATACTCGCCTAATTTTTCTTCATGTCTTGTTGATATGATAGCAAGCTGTTGTCTTTGTAATTACCATGTTGTGCTGAGACATCGTCTATCTTTGCCAGAAAATATTCCATCTAGGCTTAATACTCAAGTTGTCAACAAAATAATTTCAAGTTATTAATCAAAATTGTCAACAAAATAATTTCTGGTGAATGGAGGCTGTTTTCTTCCATCCCGTTGTTCAAGATTAAGAATCCATGGTTCTATAAACCAAGGACAAGACACATATAGTAATTGTTCCCAAGAACTTTGTTCTTTTAGGGCTGTGGGAGTATGTAAATTGAATTCTCATTAGGGAAAAGAATGGTATTCCTCAAACAGCCTGCTTGGACATAACTGACAAAGAAAGAGGAACAATTTTGGGAGATCTCTGTAAAGTTTTTTTCGGAGTCTTGCTTTTGTCAGTGTCACTGAAGCTGCTCAGAGAGTTGCCTGAAGTTTAACACCCGCATGAATACCAAAGCTCCATAAAATAACTAGATGATGAAAGAAGGAATTTCAAAAATGTAAAATTAAAACTTTCTCTTGACCTTTTTCTGTTACACTGTTCTGTGAAGCAAGTACGATAAGAAGCCTGTAGAGTCAAAACTCCTGGTATTAAACAGCGTGCCTACTCTGCTGTTCATTAGCACTGCAGTACGATCGCTTTCTATGTGAAGATCTCAAATAGGAACTGATTTATTTTTGACCATGTCCCACCAGGTTTGAATTGTCAGACTGAATTAATAAATTGGGTGACCTTTAAGGGTACTAAATTTTAAATGACCTTTTAATATTAGGGCCTTCATCTGCATGGAGGCATATACCAAAAATAATGCAAATGGGGACAAACCAATAGATTTCTTGAGACATCTCCCATCTCATAAATGATATAAGCAAATATTTAGCTTAGTCCTCCTGGAAATACTTGTGCTAAATGTAAGAATTTTTATTGCCTGTGTCAGTTCATTTTGAGGCCTAGCAGGAAAAAAACAGGTTAAATGCTGGAATGTACAGAAGCAGCTGCAAAAGCAAGGGCCTGCTTTGCCTCTCTCGTGTAAGGATCTAAGAACTTTCTGCGTATCATTCTCTGACTGAAGGACTGAGCCGTGTACTTGAGTGCATGCTAGAAATTTCCCGATTAAATACGAAGCCAACCCAATCACACTAGAAAGTGAGAGCTCTTCCAAATAACTGCGTGGGGAATGAGCACGCGGGGAGCTGGGACTCCCGGTAACAGTGAGACCGTGAGCTTGCAGTGAATTTGCTGCACGTGACTGACAGGACACTGACAAGAAGGCAATGGCCAGCTATTTCCAGCTCTTTTCTTTCTGTTTCAGTTGCTCGGGCTTTGCGCTGGCTTGAAAATCTCCACTTATCATTATTTATCTGCACTGCCGCACGGCCAACGACCCACAGCTGAGACCAGGTTGCGCTAGTGCAAATGCACACTGATGGACTCCCTTCCTACAGCTTTTGCCACCTCAGCAGGAAAAAAGGAGAGAGGGAAAGGAATCGCCTGTAGTAGTGCACGTAGATTTTGTGCCCTGCTCGTTAGTATGTCCCCCGTCCTTTTCACTTGCCTGGAAATAGCTGATGAAGAAGAGGTGCCGCTGGCTTCCCATATAAAGCTATTGATGCACATTTCAGTGTTGCCTCTGGGGCAGGAGGAGGTTGTATTTTACAGCTGAAGTAGTTCCCTGCCCTTGTGGCTGCACGGTGACTCTCCTCCTTCTCCCTGTTTTCTTTTCTTTTTCTCAGTCACACAGGTTGTCATGCATTGCTACACTTCTCTCTCCCTGCTCTTTCATTAAACACTATCTTTTCATTTTCCAGTGACATCTGAAATCAGAATAGAGAGCTGCTGGGAACAGCCCATTTATGGAAAGGAAATCCAGAGCAGCCATGAACTGAGGCGTACAGGAATAAGGACGTAGGCAGATGCAGGAATGGAAACTAATTTTAGTTATTCCATTGCAAGCTCATCACACTGTCAGTGTCACACTCTTCTTTATCTCCCATATCACACCCAACAGTTACCTCATGCCACAGCTATCTCCTGACAGAGACCATTGTGGGACATTTTCATAATAATTGCATCCCTGTATTTTGGAAAACTTCAAATCACGCGCTGTGGTGGTTGCTAGTGTGCGTTAGCTTGCATCACTCTCCTGCTTCCCTGAAATGACATATACAGCTGTAGTGTCCTGATTAGAGAGCAGCCTTGAATTGAAATCCCTGCATTTACTCGGCTTTTGAAAAGGATTTCAGGTTTGCCCAGTGTGAATTTGAAAAACCTCTCAACAATCTTGTTGATTCAGTCTGAATGTTGGGATTTGATCTACATGCTGTGATAGATGTGTCTTATAACTCCTGACGCTGTGCAGTGGAAAAATATGTGGGTTTTTTTCAGACTGATCTCCATGTTTTTGAGCGCTGGTTAACCTCACCAAAGGCACTCCTGTTCTTCCATTAAAACACACCCTTCTTTATTAATGCTATATTACTTACGAGCAAAAGCAATTGTGTGGCTGAGAGTGACAGCTCTCATACAGAAAAGACTTCCAGGCTTGACATTATTTTTTTCTCTAAGGTTTTAGCACAGAAACAAAGGTTCCCTTGTGCTATAATGCAAATACTTTGCAGGAGCAGGATGGGATAGGATATTTTCTTGTGGTGAAGCAGGACATTGAACTTTGAGTTCTGGAAATTGAGGCATGGTTGCTGGCTCTGCTATCTGTCCTCTGCTACCTTGGGCAAGTCGTTTGACAAATTTTCGTCTATGAAACAGGACTGCTTCCCTTTGCTACCCTGTGTGTCTCTTTACATACAGTCTACATCCTTGGGGGACAGGATTTGTTTCTTATCTATTGCAGATGCAAGCGTCTAAATGTGCCGCTGACAAATAAGCATAAAACTGAAATGAAAATTGTAAAGCTCTTTGAAATCATAGGATACTGGCAGCGTTTTATGCTTGTTAGGTTTCCTCTCTCACCTGCCCTAAATATGGGGGTTTGGAATTGCAGTTTGAAGATCTGTAAGAAACGTCCCCAAAAGCTCGTAGTAGATGAGAGTCCTTCCCTTGTGAAATCTGAAATGAAATGCTCTTACCTCCCCATTCCAGCCACAGTTTTACCTTTATATTCATATATAAGCAGGGCAGGCAAAATTTTAATATCTTCTCCCCCTCCAGTAGATTATTTAATTTAATATTTTTTCATCAAATATTTCTCTTCAAATATTTAAAAAGAAAAAAAAAAAAAGAGGAACTCTTAAGGAACATTTGCTTTTCAGTAATGCTTCTCTATTTAAACCAAGGACGATTCTGTTTTCCTCTACTGAAACCTGAACCTCTTTGGTTTTGCTTGGTGGTGGTTTCTGAGAGACTCTTTCAATAGAATCAATTGAAAACCATCAGAGAAAAAGGAAAGAAAATCAGAAAGAGGGAAACTTTTTTTTCTTGTTTTTTAAAAAAACCCTAATATGGAATAACAATCTAATTTTAAAATCTTAATTAGATTTGTTAAGGTATAGACTACTGAACCAAAATCCACCTGAGTTTACACGTGGAGGAATTCCATGTGACATTATAACTAACTGGCAAACTTTCTTTTTATTCACGGAGGAACTATTGGTGTTCAGAAAGCCCAGGACACGTAAGCAAACATTAATCACTTTCTCCTGGGAAAGGTTCCACATCCCAATCTGCTCTTAGTGTGTTCGTGAGAGCAGATGTTCCCCCGTTTCAAAAATCAGACTAAGGAAGGGTGAGGATGCTTAAAAAACACTTCACATTCTTTTTGTCCACTTCCTCTTCCCCAGAGGAGCATCACACCCTTTCGATCTTGTATACCGTCAACCTTGACACTTCGTAAAGCCTCACTTCACTTTCTAGCCTTTCAGCACAGAGTTTGCTTCACACATTCCTACTGAAACCCTTACTCTTCTGCTGCCTCTTGACAGAAGAAGCCGTGGAGGCATCGGCTTGGAGGAAGCTGTGGGGTGCCTGAGATTAGAGTCTATTTTGGAGCCCCACAATCTTCAGGACTGACCCTTTCGACAAGTGAGCTGTTCTCAGGAGCTGCTGCACAGCCTTGGCTACCGCTAGCTCAACACCACTCACGTTCATGCCCGAGCTGCTTCGCACTGTGAGTAGGAAAGGCCTCTCTTTGCTCTCTGGGCTGATTTTCCCCTCCAGTTCTTACCACAGCGTAAGAATGGAGAGTGGCCAACACATGGCGCCACCTCCATCAGAAGCCAGCTCTGACAGGAATGGTGAAACATTAATTAAACAGCGCTGTGTACACGCTGAATGTTGTTCCCTGACACTGCCAGGTTCAGTGCAGAGGTTTAGGTTTTCATTAGCGACGTTTTCCCATGTGTAACTGCAAATTCACTGGGGAAATGAATACAAACTTCCTAGGAGTGAGGGCCGAGAGACCTTTCTATAACTCTGCCTGCCTGATGCACCATTAGTGGAATGGGGTCATTGTTTATGCTACAGATTTAATAATAATTAAACAGTGACACTTATTAATGTTTCTTCTCCAACTACCTCAGTTGATCTATTTAGCATAGATTTTTTTTTGAGGGCAGTTTTCTTTCTTGGCTCCTTATTGTGCATGTAAATTGCCTTGCATGTGAAAAAAAAGGCCAAACCTCTTCATTTCAGTAACATGAAATAACGACCTTCTGTTAAACATTTTAATTCAGAAAAAAAAATGAAAAATGCATATAAATATCTCAGCCCGCAGCCTACGGAAACAGGAAGCTGCTTTTATATCAGATGTACTCTATGGGTATTCCTCATCTGGCAAATTCCCATCAGAGTCTAAATTGAATAAGCTAGGGAACTCAGCACATATATTTTTTCATGTAACACAGCAGGCTCTGTTGCCCTTCAATGCGCTATTGTTCAAGGAGTTATCAAAACGAGAGCGGAAATGCAAGGACAGTTGGAATATCTGAGCAGTGATTGTGTTCCTAATGAGCCACTGAATCAAGATGACATATTTGGGGGTTAGGAAATTTATGTCAGATCACTGCGTGCACACTACTTTTTACTTTATGTATTTATATCTGCAGGGTGTGAAGTTAGAGATTCGTAGCCATAGGAAATATGTCTGGACTTAGCAGGGCTTAGAGAGGTCACTAGCCCAGCCTCTGCTCAAGGCAGCGCCAGCGCTGCTCGTGTCACTGCTGGAGCGCTTAAAGTAACACTGTTTGGTTTTGTCACCCAGGGAACCAGAGCTGCACAGCAGACTAAGCTTGAATTCATAGAAAAGCGGAGGGAACCTAGAAAAAGTTCTCTGGCTCTAGAATTGTTTGTCCGGATTATCAGGGTAACAGAAGAATTTCACTCAATGTCTGATTAAAGCCCGGTGCAGTTCTCAAAATAGCCAGTGCGTTCATATCGAGAGAGGAGATTCAAGTAAAAACCTCGGAGCCATACAAATGCTAAAGAAATCCTGTTAAATTCAAAACCTTCAGCTCTAAATCTCAGAGAAAACCCCAGACCCTCAGAAAGGAGCCGCGTAATACCGTCGATCCTGGTGCTTACAAGCTCTGCGAGGCATATCTGTGTGCCTCGTGCAGTCAAGCCATTATTCATGTTGTCTGAGAAGGAAAACCGGGTATGCGCAAGGGCTGAGGACAGGGCCACGTGCTGTGAAGTGCTGAGAAGGTTCAGCACCTGCTGCCTTCCAGCAAGAGGTAGCTCTTCAATGTGTTTTTCTCTTTCATCTAAAAATATCTGCATTTTAACAAATCAGAGCATTTCTGAAATTAATATTTAAGCACACACACACAAAAAAAAAGGAAACCACTTTTGCAGGTACTCTCACTCTCATGACAAATCTACTACCTGCACAGCTGGCCGCCCCAAGCCATCCTGAGGGTTTTCCTTTACAGTAGCCGGTGTGCTGCATGAAAGAGTTAAGGCTAAGTCTGTTCTCATGGTTTTTAATATTAATCTCACTTCCTATGGCTTAGTTCAGCATAGTCAGGTGATGAATCACCAACAAAAAGAAGATTGTGCTTTTCTTTGACAGTTAATTAGCAGAAGTG
The DNA here is from genome assembly GCF_028500815.1 of Rissa tridactyla. NCBI lineage: Eukaryota > Metazoa > Chordata > Aves > Charadriiformes > Laridae > Rissa > Rissa tridactyla. The sequence continues at coordinate 2,848,508 of NC_071485.1, forward strand.
ACCGGAACTCAGCTCCAAAATTTCCCTAAGTTTCTGTGTTTAGCTCTGGAAAGCCGCAATATTCAGAGATGAGCCATTGACAAGGCTGTGGATGATTTACAGATAAACTTGCACAGATGTCCACAATGAGATCTAAATGAATCTTCCTAAGCTCAAATATCTACTTCTAATGTAGTGTAGCAATAGCAGGGACCTTGATAATGCATTTAGCTTTCATTGTCAAGTTTCCCACGTTTAGAAGAAGAAAAGTTGAATAAAACGAGGTTAAAAGGCCATGCTGAAGTCTGGCTCCATGGCATCAATACTGCGCATCATTTTCACAAAGATACTGGTATTTATGAAAAAAAGTTGAGGATGAATTTAAAACAGGCATGGCTTGAGTATTGTTCTAATTAAGGCAGCTGGAGTTGTGGCCGTTTGTGACAGAGAGAGATTTGGGCTATTGAAGAAGGAAGGAAGCTGGGGAGATGAGCTAACAAACCAGTGGATGTGCTTACCCCTAATAAAAAAGCAGGGTCCAGAAAACTCAGCAGGTCAGGGGTGGTTTAGTCTTTGGGTAAAGTTCTTAGTCTTTGGGTAAAGTTCTTTGTGCTTGCAAGGAGAAAATGCATCAGTCGTGAGAAGAAATGCCCCTTTATCGAGCTCTGAGCCACTCGGGCAGAGGAGCCGAGCTCTGGCCCTGTGGCCAAAACAAGGGCACTTTGAAAAAGTCTGTGACAAACAAGGAGATTTGAGTGGACAATGAGAACTGGACCAATTTTTGCATGCGCAGTGCTCACATTTTGTTGAAATTTGAACCCTAAAGCAAAAAAGGGCCACTAACTAATTTTAGCACATCTTTTTGCCAATCTCATTTCCATATTCCCCACGCTGTGCCTCTGAGCTATTTGAAGTGACGCAAAGGTGAAGTCAGAGTAGTCTGTTGGCCTTTGTGGGTTTTCAGTAATTTTTAGACAGCCTCTTGGCAGGGCTGTGACTGGAGCAAGAACAACTGTAACCTGACAAATCGCATATATAACATAAAGAAGGATGGAAAGATTTTCTGAACCATTTGCAAATATTCCAGTGCGCGCTCTGTTTCTGAGCGTTTGGATGGTATGCAGCACGGAGTGCTAGCATTCAGCTAGTGTTAATGTTTAGATCAGGAAAGAGTGGTTTATAGTGAAAATAAGCACTGGGAGGACAAAAAAAAAAAAAAAAAGTCCTTTATCACAAACTGTGTGGTGTATGATGCCGGCATAAATAAAAATTGAGGCCCAGCTTTACAAGCCCCGCTCTCGGGCTCACATTTGATCTCTCTTCAAAGCGCTCTTTCCAGCAGAGCCCTTACAAAGTGCAGCTTTATAGTTGCGATGGGAGAAATTCTCCTCGCTCATCATTTGCTCCTCTGCATTCAGGGCCTTGTGGCTCTAGTAGTGTGGTAGTACCTAGAGCTCCTCTCCTGTGCTTTGGGCTCGATGAGCACAGAAGAATGGACCTTTTCCCAAAGAAGTTCCTTTGTAAGAGTAATGTAAAGACTTAGCTCTAAAACAGTTTTGAAAAAGGCAGAGTTGTTACCTTAAAGGGGCTATTCTTTGCCCTTGGTGTGAAATTGATGGGTTTGGATAGAGGCTCTGTAGCATTTACACGTTAGCTTGAAATCTGTGTGGATGAAAGTTGTTCACGCACGGCAAAGGAAGTCGGCTACCAGGAGGCAGAAAGAAAGGGCAGTTCCTCTCTGAGGAGAAACTTGTCCTATCTCCAAGTGTCCTAGCGCAGAATGTTTACAAAACGCTCATTAAGGGAAAGGGGCGAGATAGCAACAAATCTGGTGAACAGCTTACACTACATGAGATAAGAGAGGCAAGGCGACCATAGAAGAGAGCAAGCCATATCCAATTACCGAGACCTGGTTTTGGGGAGGGGGAAGGGGGAGACAGACAGGACGGATCACAAGTTTCAAGACAAGAGCTTCCAAACTTGTCATCTCTCTGTGACACAAGCCGCGTACAACCCAGGGGATAAAACCGCCACTTAGCCCACACGAGAGCTAGAGCTTGTTGAGTGCGGTTGGAGGCTAGAGCGAAGTCATGGATTCTGTAGTCGTCCAGCTGTGGGCTGTCCTCTGTCTCTTAGTTCACCTTGCCACTTGCAGTCCCATCCTGAGCTTGGAGCACTCTTCCTTGGAGGAAGATGTGCCTCTTTTCGATGAGATTCTCTCCGAGCAGGATGGTGTTGATTTCAACACGCTGCTTCAGAATATGAAAAATGAGTTTTTGAAGACGTTGAACCTCTCTGACATTCCCCTGCATGAAGCGGCCAAGGTGGATCCACCAGAGTACATGCTAGAGCTGTACAACAGGTTTGCCACTGATAGGACATCTATGCCATCTGCAAATATTATTAGGAGCTTCAAAAATGAAGGTAAGATATGCGCATCTGTAGGAGAAGTAAATAGAGATGGGTGTCTTTATAGTCAGCGTGAAACGTATTTACCTGGCATGGAGCATGAACCGCACTAGGGGGAAAAAGGGCCTTTCAGTGAGGATGGCGCTGGAAATAGGCGGCTAACGCTGCTTGTACCAGGGTTACCCACATCCCACTTCTTGCGGGGAGATCCCTTGTCCTTTGCTTTTGAGACTGTAAGGTTTTGGGGGGAAGAAAATGTCTCTTTAATGTTTGGACAGCACCAAGTATAACTTGGGTGCATCATTTGCATTATCCCATAATGACACACATCGTTTGTGGTTACCTGATCAATTTTTCAAATGGATACCTCAAGTAATATTTGAAATTAATGCAAGAATTTTTTTTGCACACTGTTCAAAGGTACAATATTTTCCTATTATGAGCTTAACCAAATACGGCTTTCTGTTGATATCCTCTCGCTATTGATCCTCATGGGATTAGTAACACTTTCTTCCTTTGGCATCTGAGCATAAGTCCAGAAAATACATAGCAAAGCAGAATTTTGGATAACCTTTTGGTTCTACTTTGGAGGACTAGAATATTTCCTATTTTAGAAAAAAAAAAAAACCTGAAGAAGCTAATTGTGACCGTAGATAGTTTCCCTATATGTTTCCGCTTCAGCATTTCCTCTCAGATCAACAAGGAGAAGACGTTTCAGTGCTAACATTCAATAGTTTCTCAATACCTATTTGTGCCAATACAGGTTTTATGTTAAAAATGTTTTTCAACTAATCATTTCCAAATACCGATTCCTTCACTTGGCAAATACAAGTGCTTTGATTCGTTTTAACTACTCAGGGGTACATGCAACTATTCAAACTGCCATGGGGCTTCCCTCATCCTTCGTTAGTCTAATTAATGAAGTATAGAAGTTATTATTGCTTTTTTCTGACATTCGCAATTTCAAAGGGACAAACTATAAGAGGCTACGTGCGAGTCATTTCAGTTTTGCCACACAGTGAGATGCAAGGAGAGAATCCGAAAGCTCTGTTTTGCTCTGTCCTCCTGCCAGGCCTGGGCACTCTTTACCAGAGTGTGAAGAGACGCCACATTGGGGTTTAAATCTTCTGTGTGTATTCTTTTCTCTAGTGTGGAGAAATTTATTGAAGGATTGATGGCAAACTAGTTGCACCCCCTGGTGAACAGTCACTCATCTGAACAGCCATGCCTGTCAGTGCTCATCAGCATAAGTGAAGACATATGCAGGAATGCGTGTTGTTCTTTCCTCATCTTGCACCATTCTGAAAAAATAAATGGGATGAAATTTGCCAAGTACAATGTGCTAACGAATAAAATACAGTGTGGCTTAGTGACGTAAATCTGAAGCCATTCCAGTGGCAAAACCGAAATTCTTTCAGGTTTGCAGCATTGCAAATGGTACAGACTGGTCTTTTGTCAGAATACATGTAGCGGTTGGCAGTTCTGTGCCTCTCTGTAGCCAGGGCATTCGATGCCTCTTTCATCACTGCCGAAGTTCTGCACCAGTTGGGGTAAACTTGGCTTAACGTTCTGTCACTTCAGTATTTCTCTCACCTCTTCCAGTCCAAACCAGCAAGACGCAAAGTGAGACTGCTGATGTTAAGACAGCTTCATAAACACGTGCAGTTAGAGAGACCATGCAATTAATGTTTGTTATGTGTCTTGGAAGTCTGTATAACTAAAAACCATCCATTTCATGCTAAAGAGCTCTTTTGATAGAGAAATTAGTTACTTGCAATGAGCAGGACAGCGGAAACAGATGGTAGAATTCATAGAATTTTCTAGGTTGGAAGGGACCTCTAAGATCATCAAGTCCAACCATCAACCTAACACTGCAAACCATGTCCCATATGATGGTCCTCACTCACTGAGAAGTGACACCACGAACCCTACGGCAAAATTTTGGCAGTATCGATCTCCAGCCCTAAATCGGGACATTATCAAGATCATCGCAAGAACAATATCCTCCCTCTTCCAAGAATTATACCACGTAACTTTTGTTCACCTGCCTACTGAAACTTGGCAGTAATGGTAGTTTCATTATTATCCATTAAATCCTTTATTAAATTTGTTATAAGAGCATTATAGAAATATAATGTGCTGCATGGCTGGAATTAGCTCTCTGTTTTAACCCATGGGCTGTAACATCTCCATTATAAATGGGGCTGTAATCAGTTCTTAAAACTTGAATAAAGGTCGTAAAAGAAATTCTTCTCTTCCTATGGACTCTAGATCTCCCCTCCTGACGCAGCTAGGGTTGTACTGGTAACCTGTGGGCTTTCTAGCTAAAGCATGAGGTCACATCCTGACTTGGAAACGAATACTTCTCATGGCCTGCTAGTGCTCACCCGGCTTCTTACCTACGGTGTGGCCTTCCCCTGCCTCCTGGTGAATTACTTGTGCTCATCTCCCTTACGGTCAGGTGGCGTTTCTCCGTCCCGTCATTACATGTAATCACTGCAGACTTGCTTTAGCATATCAAGGCCTAGGAAATCCCAGAGATGACTTCCAGCATGGCGATTATAGCTAAGCTTGAGTAGCATTGTCTTTCAGCTCACAGCCTGCTCCTACCCTGGCATTGTGCAGAGCAAAAAGCTCCCACCTTTATCAATTGACAGGTAGGGAAATGCAAGCAGAATCACCCTTCTTTTTTTATTATTTATGAACAGATGAAAGTGCAAAATGGAAAAACAAAAGAAAAGGGCAGGTGCCTCAAAACTGAAATTAAGTAGGACAAGTCATGTGCTTAAGTTAACTTGCGCTGATGGAGCATGGCCAATACTTGCAAGTTTATCAGCGTCATTTTTCTACAAACACATCAAAATTGGAGAAGTCAGAGATGAAGATAGTAATAGGTCGCAAGTAGTTTGCCTTTGCAGAAATGTTACCCATAGTCCCTACGTCCTAATCTGTCTTCTGAGTCCCAAGTAGACGGCACAGTAATTCAGCAACAAATACACAATCATTAGCTAAGATTCCTGCATTGTGTGAAGAAATGCGTATTGCCTGTGTATAAACAAACATCGCAGATAGGACAGCCAGCCTGACGGACAAGCAGATATTATGTACTTATATGTCTTATTAACTAAAGCTGCCAAAAGTGCCTGGCTCAGTACAGCTGTTTGACTACTCACTGGAAGCCCGTTGAGTCTGTGGCAGGATTTCTGTTGACTGATGGTTCACGCTAGATGTTCACTGCCTGCTCTTCCTAACCAGGAACCTTTACATCTTCTGAAGCCACTTTTCCTCCCTTAGCGCGTGGCCCTTTCAGTTTCTGAGGGATGTTTCGGCAGAAGCGGATCCTTGCTAGCACAGAAATGCTCAGCAGATGCAGATACAGCCTGGTGGTCTTGCATATGCAGCTTCTAAGTCGTCTGTCCCATGTTCACTCTGGTGCCATATCCTTCTTTCCCTTCCTCTCCTGCACTGATGAATGTCTTCCGTCATTGCTTAAATAGTTGCTGTGCAGCAACCTAGAGCTGATTTCGTTTCAGTATTAGGCAACACATTTTTAATATGTCATCCTTCCAGGTGACAAGGAAGTCCCTGGAAGGCATGGGGATAGAAGCAGAATCTATGAAACCAGGTTTATGGTCTTTATCGTGTCTGGGATCTCGCTCTCCTTAGACATCTAAAATAAAGTCAGCATTTTTTAAAAGTACAATTTTGGGAAATGATGAAAAAAACAGTCTACTAGAACTGTTCAACTGAAACCAAGCAATGCAAAACATGTCAGATGAACTTTGGTGCATGTGTTGCTGGATGTATTGACCCTTCTAAAATATTTGATCTTTGTCATTTCCAGACTTGGCTTCCCACCCTATTGGTGTTACAGGAATTCGGAAATACCCTCTTCTATTCAATGTATCCATCCCTCACCATGAAGAAATCACCATGGCAGAGCTGAGGCTCTACACCTTGGTGGAGCAGGACCAAATGCTCTACGATGGGCTTGACCGGAAGGTCACCATTTTTGAAGTGCTGGAAAATGACCATATGGGAGTAGGAGAAGAGAGAAAGACAGTGGCACTGGCATCCAGGCACATCTATGGCACGAGCAGTGAGTGGGAGAGCTTTGAGGTCACTGAAGCCATCAGGCGTTGGCGAAGGGCTGGGCTGACCACACACCGGCTGGAAGTTCATATAGAGAGCAGGGAAGCAGAGGAGCAGAACGGAGAGGGGAAACTCGATATCGACATCAACTCTGAGGCTAAGCACGTGCCCCTGTTGATTGTGTTCTCTGATGACCAAAGCAATGACAAAAAAGAGGAGAAGCAAGAGCTGAACGAAATGATAGACCATGAGCAGCTTCTGGACTTGGAGAACCTGGAGGTTGGCAATTTCCATGGCCAGCCTGGTGAGGAGGCACTGCTCCAGATGCGTTCCAACATAATTTATGACTCTACTGCCCGAATCCGGAGGAACGCAAAAGGCAACTACTGCAAAAAGACTCCTCTCTACATAGATTTCAAGGAGATTGGCTGGGATTCCTGGATCATCGCCCCAGCGGGATACGAAGCTTACGAGTGCCACGGAGTGTGCGCCTACCCTTTAACAGAGCATGTCACACCAACGAAACATGCCATTGTCCAGACTTTGGTTCACCTGAAGAATCCCCAGAAAGCCTCCAAGGCTTGCTGTGTGCCCACCAAACTCGATCCCATCTCTATTCTCTACTTAGATGCAGGGGTGGTCACCTACAAGTTCAAATACGAAGGCATGGTGGTATCAGAGTGTGGCTGCAGATAGTAGCAGGGAATGCATGCACAGGGGAGTGCACAGGGGAAGTATTTAATGATTCAATCTGTAAATTTGTACATTTCAGATTTCCTATTTAATAAGGTTATTTAATGAGGCATGTACAGATAATTGTATGTTTCCTGTTATGGGGAATGGGCAAGTCATACGACTGTAGGGAATGTATATTTTGTTCCATTGCTTGCTTCTTGCCGTTCTTCGCTGTCCAAATTATGACCGAGTCTCTCTTCCTATCAGGGCATAGAGCAGATCACTGGATTATTTGGGAGGGCTCTTCATGCCAAGGGGTCACATTCAAATTCACAGAAATAAAGGCATATTTTTGTACGTTATAAATGTTGATTGGCATCTATAGGGATTTCCAGACCTACTAAAGATAAATGAACTATGGGCAACGCACACCTAGATTGCTTAGTTCTGTGTAAAATCTTTATAAAGGTCCTTTACATGCTCAGATTAATTTTTTTAAACATATCTCTGTAGATCTTAAGTCCTGATAATTCTCAGGCTCCTAAATCACTAAGACACAACAAGGTGTTAGACTTTTTTCTTTTTATCTTAGTCCTTTCTTTCATCGTTCCCTGTTTCAGTTAAAGGTAACTGCCAGGGATGGTTTGGCGCCTGGAGCGGAAGGGAACCATTCTCTTTCCCATCTTTCTTAGTAAAGCGATGGGCCCAGGAGCAATGCCAGGCTTGTGCAGCGCTCTGACGTGCGATGGCAAGAAATTCCCCCTGTGCATGTTTATTGCAAAAGCACCCCGTGTAAAGCAGCGCTGGCTTGTTGCAGTGGCCGTATGTTGTCTCTCAAGGGCCAGAGCTTAAGGTGGCAAAAATAAGCGCAGTAAATTTCCTGAATCCTTGAAATTGTACCACTTTATACCTGCTAAGAAACTAGTCCCCCTACCCAGACCAGTAAGTTACATACAATACAGCTATGTAATCCAGCTCAAATGGCCAAGTGTAGTATTGCATTTAGTCTGCGTAGAGCTAGACAGAAAAGGAAACCCCTTCGTGCCAGCTAGATAGAGAGGATCTTTCCTTTATGTATGTGCTGAAGCTGTCGATTCATAAAGATATTGCCCCCCCACACACTTAAAACTATATATGATGGAGTCACATGCCATGTTTCCGCCACTCTTCTGCAACAAATCGTGATGATAAGGAGGTGTCGGAGCTGAGAAACAATAGACCCGTCACTTTATTTATACTAAGCTGCAAATTTGTTAGATTCTTGGGAAAGTGTAAGTGACGTTGACTCTTTTAGCCTGTACCAGAGCCCACTGTACTGTCCCTGCATCTGTTTTACACTTTTAAGGGAAAGTTATCTTCCCTGGAAGTGATAAGAGTTTTTGAAAGAATCACTCTAACACTTCATGGGAAAGAACACAAAAGACTTTATCATGCACCAACTAAAACGAGTTTCACCTGTTTTCACACATACTCTTCTGTGCTTCCCATAATTTATTGACCTATTTATTGACTGCCTGCCTTTGTAATATAATGTAGAATACAGAATGTTTTATTTTTGTGCTTGTGTGTAATCCCACTCGGATAAAACCTTGTACCGATCCTATTTTACATAGAATCTCTCTGTTGAGTTGCGCTGCACAGAGGCTGGGGTAGCTGATATTTTTTCTCCCCTAGATAGTCGTAAATACTGTATACCACACTTCTCTCCCTTGCTTACAGAACTGTTCACTCGCTGCGGTGATTTAAATAGCATTCTGGAGCACGTATGGTCTTGTCCAATGTGTAACTACTCTTGCAGGGGTATCATTGCTTTAAGTGGTCAGCTGTGTAGTTTATTGTAGAGTTATGCAGCCTCCACGCGTGCTGCGTGTTTCCAGATAGGGGGCTGCGCCATGGGCTATATTGCTTTATGCCTGCTACAGATCTCACCCTGCGAGTGCCCGACACCGCGCACAGAGCTACGCTGCAATCTCAGACTGTGGTTAATGGCATGCTAAAAGAATTCGTAAGAGGTGTGATATTTTGCTCTGCTGACATGAACTGCAGCAGCCAACGGTTGAAGTGTGACTGCACGGATCCTTTCAAAACTATCCACAATTCTTATGAAGCCATTTGCCAGGACAAACCATTCACCTTGTTAGGAGTGATAATCCAGCATTAGGGAGATAATCCGACATTTGCTTTTATCATCTCTTTTCTGCGACTGTTCCCGTGGCAGTGATCTGCCCAGCGTGCTTTTTGCACCGCTGGCCTTTACTGAACAGTACCGACATTTCTGAAGAGCACGCAGGGCATCCTGTGCCTCAAAAATATTAAGAAGCCCACTGTAATCACCCATAATCGCTATAAATTTTCAAGTGACCATGTAGTGGCTGCCTTCACACTCTCTTATTGCCAGAGATTTGTTGTAATAGAGCAGATAGCACACAGTGTGTTACAGTACAATGCAAAGGCGAGTAGGCGTGTAATTTTATCAGTAAGTAAACCTGCACGTGTGTATTTTTACAAGATCAGTGAAAATTTCAACGATAGCTTTTTAGAATTAGGGGCCAGCCAGTCTTTTGATATTAGTAACTGTACTAATTTACTGTACTGCTGATTGAAAAGGATTTCAGCCAGAGTTTGTGGTTGAAAAACTGTAAAGCATGAGATGTATCCTATTGTGCTATTCTGGGAGAAAACTGAGCATCTCTTGAGTCCTTCGGCTGCATCTATGCAGTTCATAACCTGGGGTTAGAACTATTGAGAATGGCATTTCATTTATTAGTGTGTGTCTGCTAGGATTGCATGCCAGCTTTACGGGCAAAACCTTACCTTACTTTTACCTTACCTTTGAATATAATTATGCAAAGACATTTGCTGGGTGTTCATGCAGTTAGATGGCAGAGATCAGGCAAAATAGCACCAAAAAAAAATAAAATGGGGGGCAGTTATTTTATAAAGAGTACCCTAAGTAGCAAATTAATGTTGTTTCTGCAAACTCAGAAGTGCGTGGCTTTAAGTGCACCTGTCCCTATAGATACGACACTCACAAATAAAATGGTGAGTGTATGACGAGAGCCAGCGCTACCAGGCTGTAAGTGCTGGTAATGTCAGCAACAAATCCCTGAAAACATATTCCGCTGCATGTTTCCATTTTCTTTGTTTCTTTACTCCTTCCTTCCTTCCTCCTTCCTTCCATCCATCCACATTAGTACTGCAAGTGCTTCTGTTTCTCAAATAATTAATTTTCCACATTAAATAATAGTGTGCATTGATTTTCCTTTCATTTCTGATCTATTTTATATCAACATGCTTAGCAGATGCTTGACTTAAATCTTTAAAGCGCAAACCAATTTTAGAAATGCTTGGAAAAGTACAGCTTCAGTATGGAAGTATCCATCCACCCACCCACCCACCCGTTCCTCCATCCATCCGTTTCTGAATTATTGCATGCAACTAAAGGAGGCAGCAGCGCTGTCTCACCAAAATCATCAATATCAGTTGGATTTTTGCTTTCCTCTGTTTCTAACTGAATATGTATAAGAAAGTGTAAGCAGATGTCATGCCCCTTTTTTCTGGATGCTGTATGAAATGACAGGCAGGGCTTGCAGTCTAAATAGACGGGACAGGCAAAGGGCTGGGAGCAGGAAGAAACGATAGAAAGAGCCTGGATAACGTATCAGCGAGGGAGCTGAGGGAAGAGCTTTGGTCTTGGATTGCTGCTCTTAAATCAACACACACAATACCTCCAGAGGAGCTCGAACTCAAGACATCTTACTCATTTCTTGGCCTTTGAAGAAATCACGACAGCTGTGTCTCCTGTGCAAACACTCTGCACCAATGCCAGATTTTACAAAGCCCTTGGAATTTTGAGGTTCCCTTAAATGATCCCTATCTCTTAGCTCTCTGCACGTGAACTAAAATCCCTTAAACAGATTTCTCCCCAAAGCTTTCTTGCATTACCCCTTTCTTGGGTGTGATCCCTGGGGTCCAGGCTCACTCTGCAGTGTCCTGCGTAGCTGATTGAAGGTACAGAATCCCAGCTTTTTGAGCATTGAAGCTTGACAGCTCAACATGGCTTTTTCTGCCCCCGCTGCCCCAGCCCTGCCAGCCCCCTTGCTCTGGGCAGACTGGCTGGAGCCTGGGGAGAAGGGGCAGAGCCCCCCGCTGTTCTGCCAGGGCAGCAGGGCACCCCTTCTTCTGAGCAGTGCCTGGTGCTGGCTCGTGCTGCTCCCATTTGGAGCTGCCCAAATGTCAGTCTTTGGGAAAAACAATTGTTCCTGAATATTGTGGACACACAGCTCTTTCCAAAGGCAGTGGGCTTTGCCGGGTGAGCAGCAACTCCAGAGCTAAAGGCATGGGGATCAGCCTGCCCAAAACTGAGGTCACTTAGGAAAAATCATCTCCCAAAGCAACCATCATCCAAAGCAGCAGCCAAAGCCTCTGGCCATCTTCTTCTCCCAAGCTCCAGCTGCTGCACTGGCCTTCTTACACTGCTCAGAGAGCACGGCAAACCTGAACATCCTGCAGTCTGGAAATATCAAAGGGTCCAGCGGTTTTTAACAGCCACGGGCAGTTTGGTCCTGACTTACCTACAGCACAACGGGACAGGTTCAGTTAAGTATTTTCTGTGAAACACACTGAGCCAAATCCCAGCAAAATCTATGATTTATTTTTTTTTTGGGGGGGGGAGGGAAGAGAGGAAGATTTCCTGGCACTTGAACATCTGCTTCAAGCATTTGAAAAACTACAGCCCAGTGTTAATTTAAACTTCCTTATAACCCAGTTCAACATTTGGAGTGCAAACACTGTTAATAGGATGGGAACTGGGGTGGTGGTGGTTTGCTTACTATATTGGGAAACAAAGCCAGAACAAAACTAGCTTGAGATAGAGTTTTTGTTTATACTGCTGACCCATCTGTCTTCATTAATGCACTATTTACAGGAAAAGTTTAAAAATTAGCTTCTGCTCCTTCTTCAATTGCAACAGCAACGAATAAAGGCTGAATGGTTCGTTTGCCCTTGACTAAAAATGGAAATTCTTATCAGCACCTCTTGGAAGGAGAGGTTTATTATATGGAGTGTATTATTGTTGAATATTAGTGCTGGGACTAGGCACTTTGGCCAGAGCTGTGTATTTCTAGCCCAGGCAACATCGGGAGTGAAGAGTGGTCAGGGAGGTGCCTGTGTTGCAGGAAGCAGAAACCAGCCACAAAACATGACCCGTGTCTTACTCTAAATTCCCGCTTTGAAGTCTAAGGGAGAAATAATGTGGTTTTTTCTCCTGTATTGACCCACACAGCGTAATGGTGCGATTTCCCTGGGTGTGAAAAGGGACACATTTGAGGCCAAGCCTTGACATGGCAGAGAATTCACCCAGGCTGTCTCTGGCACTGACACCAGATAAAGAGAGGCAGCGCGGGGCGATTCCCCTTTCTCTTACCTGCAAGGAAAGGGACGACACATATGCACTTGAATTTCTAGCATTTAGATGCCTACATGAGAATAGATGAAAGCCACCACAAACGCATCTGTCCTGAACGTCCTCCGGACAAAATGAGGCAGGTTTGTGACAACCTGTTATTAAGCCAGTTTAGCTGGCCAGATCTGGTCACGCATGTGGTTGGCACAGCTGTAACCCAAAAAGGACCTGAGTTTATGGCCCAGCACCCCTGGACATTTTCTAATGAAAACAGCCTGTCAAACCTGCTGCTGTGCAAATGAACTTCTTTAAAAGCATTTTGTCAGTAAGAAGAAAGAGCTAAGTTTTGGGCTACAAGCCCACTGAAATAGAGGCATCCATTTAAAAAATCAAAACCAAACTCTCTTTCTATAAACCATAAAGCCGGTAATTTCAAAAGGGCGGGCAGGTTTGTCAGAGTTACCATCGCGTTTGCACAGCCCACCACAGGCACGGGCTTCCAAATGACCTCAGAACCCTGGGCACATTTTGGGAACAAATCTGGCTGCTAGGCATCTTGTCTCACTCTCCTTCCCCCCTGCGTCCCTGCCCTGCTCTCCTTCACCCCTCTGTCACTCTCCATCCGCTTTCGCGCAGGCAAGATACGCTTGTTGTCAGGCCACGTCTCTGCACGCCGTTCCCTGGGGAGCGGGACTGGAGGCACGTAGCGTGTCTGCCCCTCTGCCGGAGGAGCAGCTCGCTGGGGAAACGCAAGGCTGTTGAAAGCAGTAGAAGGAGCAGCCGTTAGGATTACTGCTTCTTTCCCCAGATAAAAGGGGACGGAAAAGTCCACCTTTTGATACCCATGTCAGGAGGATGAACAGTGGAAGGGGGTCCAGCTCTCCCTTGGTAACGTCTCCTGCAGCAACTGAGCGTGTTTGCTTTCAGGTGCATGCTAGTAAATGCCAATTTACTCCACTGCCTCTCAAGTTTCTTCAGATGTCAATAAGAGCAGAATTTCAGCTAGCAATTAGCCGTGAAAATGTCTGCTTCCGACCCCGTCTCACCGCACAGCATTGCTGGCAAAACTCGTTAGGATATGGCTGCATTATTCCAGCAAACTGGGTTACTTTTTAGACCAGACAACGCCAGGCACTACAGAAGGGTACTGCTAACACGTATACTGCAATATATCCAGCTCAGGGCAAACGAGCTGACATTGGCAATAGGAAGTTTGCTCACTTGTTTTACGCTGTTGGGTTCGTGCCCAATGCGATTCAGTTCACAGCGCAAATTGATCAAGCCCCTGCTCAGCATTTCAAGGGCTTAGCGAGACCTTTGATTGCATTTTGTATGTAAACAAAGGAAACACGAGGGATAAAAGCAATCAGCATGGCTGCAATAAAGGAAATGATACGAGAGGAATGGATTTCCGTGACATAGAGCAATACTTCCTGAAAAGAGGGTGGGTTTTTCCCTAGCTCCAAATACTACATTTTCTGTGACGGCCCAAGATACGGCCAACAAAGACAATACGCTGTATTTTCTTTTAGAGGGGCAACTGCGGTACCATTAATTCAACGTTAGCATAACTGTATCTCACGGAAGCTGCTGCCTGTTGTTATCTGCAGCGACTTTAGGATGAGGAGATGCTCACTGCAGTGCTAGAGGTCCCCAAACAATGTCCTTCAGCTCCGTGCGGCTGAGGCTATCCAGGATGTGAGCTTCAGATGGTGTTGAAAAGATATGTGTTGAGTTAAGTGAGAAGGTTTAAATACAGGGTGGCCTCTGAAATCAAGTACAGTAGCTAACTAGCAACAACGGCTAAACAACAGTCCAGCCTTCCATAGCTCTCCGGTTTATGTTGGCTTTGCTGTAGCAACTCCTTATCTCTCCAGAGATTAGAGCATTTTAGATCAGTTGTCGTGAGATTCGGTGGCATCCATTTCCTGAGCTGTCACCGCTGCCTAATCAGGCAAAGTTGAAATGCAAAGCTTTGGGAGAGTGGGAAAGCAAAACACCTTATCCTACAATACTGAACGTGCTCTATTTGCCTTTATCATTACCAGATTTTAGATGCCCAGCTCCAGATACGGATACAGAGAAGCCTCCAGCCTGAAACGTAAGCCAGCTGAACTGTAAGCAGACCAGATATCTTATGGTAGGAAAAATCAGGCCTTTTACCATTTCTACAAGTACTGGTAGCTGGCATAACTGTTTGCCACCTAGTGCCTTCTGTGGTTTGCTCTTCATCAGATATGCATTATGAATTCCCCCGTGGGTTAAAATGAGAGTGGGGATCCACGAGAAACTGAGACCCACACAGTTAGGAGACTAATGGGCTGATCCAAGGGTTGAACCAGTTTAAGCGATTTGATTTCGGCTAACAGTAGTTGGTTGCTGCTGAGATAGATACAAAATAGTGTGACATCATGCAAATACAACCTGCTATCCAAAATTTCACCTACAGCTTTCTGCCAATTTTGAAGTCGTTCTTGCAGGGAAAGCAGGGGTAAACTCAACCACAGTCGCTTTCCTTGCTGAACTCCCTCCTTTTCCCTTGGAATTTCTCTAGCTCGCATAGCTACTCATTCTTTTGCACTCCTCTGCCAATCGACAGCTTACACCAGCTGCAAATTTGACCCAATAATATTGATTGCACGTCTTGTGCTTCCTCTGTCCACCCTAATTAGTGCATTAGAGATAAGCAGCGTGCCCTGAGCAGCGAGCTAATGGCAGAGGGAGGAGGCCATGCTTCGTGGGGCATGCGTCCTTCTTGACGGGGGCTGCCACACACGTTCCTCCATGACACTGTTCAGGGCCTGCATGCAACACTAATGAGCTCCAGGACAGGCAAACAATTTAGACAAGGGCCTCAGTGAGCTCCCCAGAGTTGCATTAACCCCTGCACTTACTGCAAGAGAAAGGAGTAACTTACAAGATAGAGTGGTTGGCTAAGCCAGACCCTGCTGCACGCTGCGGTCGGTGCACACACGGGAGCGCAGCAGCCTTCCAGGGACTGGGTAGCCACTGGGAAACAATAGTGCCTCTGTGAACAAATGAATTGCACCCCTGTATCTGCTCTCAGCCGTTCTTCTATCAATAACCATCCCGCTTTTGCATCATTCTCTCATTCTTGCATCGTTCTTCTCAGGGAAGAAAACAGTGTCTTCACCACTGGCACCAACGTTGTCAACGCTTCTGGCCTAAAACCTCTAGCCTAAAGTTAATAAAAGGAAGGGTTATCTGGCAAGCCGGGCGATCTAGTTGTTATCACCAACATTTATAGAGAATATTGGGATTCAGGACTCCCAAGTCTTTGTCTGGCTCTGCTTCAGATGTGCTCTGCAAACATTTTCAAAGGCTTCATTACTGTTGTGTTGAGTTTCGGAGAGCAAAAATCTGTGACCTCAATGGCTTGACTTTCACAGGGACAGAAGACCTAATTAGTGTGGCTTAAATGGTCAGCGCAGAGCACTCTGCTGCAAATTCCTTTGCCTCGACTGGCCAGGGCGCTGCAAGGCTTGCGCTGGTGCAGGGTCACCCTCATGGGCAATGGGCTCCATGCTGGCGTTGAAGCCAGAAGAGGATGGGGAGCTAAGACATAGGGCAGGTCAAGCAAAAAGCGCTCCAACTGTCTGAGCCCTACACCAGTGGCCTAAAGAGCCACTATAGATGCAAACCACATTAAAGCTTCATCACCATGTTGTGATGGGATGCCAGGGTGCTTTGCCCCGGCTGGTTTTTGTGCATGTGATTTCTTAACAGCCTTACAAAATGGAAGAAAGACTCTGCTACAATTTTATTTTTAAAAGCCATCCTGCTTGCCATTATCAGTGAGGCTTTATATTTGACTGAGCAGAGGCGGGTCAGAGTGGATGACAGCAATTTAATCTGCTGTTGCTTTTCCATAACTTCTTGTGCTATCCTTGACCCTAAGCCAATGCCCTTCCACTGCCAGCTAGGGGAAAGATCCACTCTCACGGAGCTAATGAGTTTCTAAACCTGTATCCCAGGTCTTCTGCAAACTGTAAATGTGATTTATCCCCATTTCGGAATTCTTTACACAGCTGCCTTTACACTGGATAGGAGGAAGGTAGCAAGGGAGCAGGGTGTTCCCACTCCCCCGGTGGAAACACCCTTTCCCCGGGATGTGACAACACTCCAGTTTCCAGTGGACATTTCACCGTTGACTCCTGGGCACTGCCTGTAGCTGTTGTGTTGGGGACAACTGTCCTTGGGGTGCTTGGCTGGCTTCCTGACTCCTTCTGGATTGGCATTTCCATAGAGTTCAGCACTTAACGTCAGCACCGGATTTTTAGCAGCATCAGAAAGGTGGATGCATGCAAAGGGAACACTTGGCAGCATTAGAAAATCCATCCTCTGAGCCCCAGGAAGGGACGCACAGGGTAAAGGTGTCAAGGAAAAGCCTCAAAACCTGCATTGGCCCCAGGGATCGAGTGCGGACCTCATCCGGAGCGTGCAGAGGATGAGGGCAGCCCCTCCAGCTGGGTGGCAGCCGGTGCTGGTCCTTATCGAGGAGCCGAGGAAGGAAACAAGGCAACGCTGCCGGGGAAAGGAAAAATTTACCTCTCACATGCTCAGAAAGCAGATGCCAAGCTGATGCTTACCCTCATTTCTTCAAGAAGAGGTCAAAGCCTGGCCCCTGCCTCGCTGGCTGGTTTTAAAATGCACTCGTTTGGAAATAGCTCCCTGGATGCAGCAAACAGCATTTTGGCCAGCTGATGAGATTGCAGGAACGTTCCCCTGTTCCCAGTTCCTGTTATCGGTACATTGTGTTAAGAGGGCCGAAACATCACATCGTGTTTTTTACGCGTGATAAAGCAAATTTTCACAAGCCACACCAGTGGCTGCTGACGGCCCCGGGAGTGTTGTTCCCCTGCCACGCAGGGCTGGCGGGGCGGGAGGGTACAGCGGGACCTTTTGGACAGGGTTATGCATGAGAAGTGAATGGCTTTTTTTGAAGCTTCCTTACACGATGGACTCAAGGGGTAAACAGGATGTTTCCTTCTCACTGTGCGCTCTGCTTGTTGGATTTTTCAGCTGGGTAAATTCTCTGATGTTTGCTAAAGGTTGAGCACACCCTGGAGTCTTGCAGTGGCAGCACCACTAAGGTCCCTCTGCTCTGCCCCGCAGCCTTACGGTTAGGAAAACTGCACCCAAATTCGTAGCACTCACCTGGTTTCTGTATTTTGCTTAACTTATAAGCCTTTTTTCTTAAGAAACCAAGTTCCCAATTAACTGCTGAGCACTTCTGGTTTTGGGAATTACCTACTGAGAAAACTCTCGTAAAGGAAAACAGGTAGAAGGGTGGAAACTATTCTTGGTGGAGACTATGCGCGCGGGGAGCTGTTGGCAAGGTGAATTGTCCAAGGAAGAAGCTGTCCCAGCTGCAGTCTCTCTGCAGTATGCACGGTGCAAGCGCCATGGGCAGTTTCCTGCTTGAATAACTCAGAATTCCTAAACTTGCAGGTTTTTTTGTGCTAGAATAGACGAGCATTTCTCCAAAGGAGTGCTTACTCAGGCACCTCCTGTCCCAGCTGCCCTGGCTGCTTCCTCCTGCCCCCGCATTGGCCCCGGCTTTATCAGGATGCTCCTTTTTTTCCAGGTTATTTTTCCTCTAGGCCAGTTTGACGATCCGGCCTCGAAGCGTCCCTGTGCTGCAGCAAGGTGGCAGGAAAACACAGAGGAAGCGGGACAGTGGGACTGCTTCCAGGGAGCCTTTGGCTGAAAGTCTGAGGACTTTTTTTTCTCCCCACCTTGGTGAGCAGTTATTCATACACGAAGTCACAATTTGGCAGTCTTTTCTTCTTAAAAGCAGCCTGTTTGGGGGTATCTTTCAGCTCTCACGTAAAGGAAGGACGGATTGCATTACTCTGTCATTCCTGGGGAGAACAACATGTTCTCCTGGCTTTTCTTTCTTTTGCATAAGCCATCCTAAATAATGGCTGGAGACTTTTCCCGCACGTCCCCCTCGCCTCCCACAGCGACTTGCTGTTTTATGTAGTAGCCAAGCTAAAAAAGGAAAGTTACTATCATGCCAAAAACGCAACTTTGATAAAATATGAGGGGATAAGTCAGCATAAGTGTGACTGGCTCAGGATCCAAAGAGAATAATGTGGGAAAGATAATTTTAGTTTCTTGCCTCTCACGCCTACCGAACGCCTGGATACAATGAAGTGAATTCCTAAATGAATAAATTCTGAGTAAATACCTCAGAAGAGCAAACCAGATTTTTTGCTCTAACACAAAGAATGCTAGACGGTGAGGGCAGGACTGAAATTATGTCCTAAAATATGTGATATTTTCACCCCATAATGCATGGTTTAACCGTTTTAGATGCATTCAGATCTGTGGTTTTAATTGCTCCAATTTGGAAAGCCATATCACATTTAAAAGGAGAGGAAAATCCTCCGTGTGTTTTGTGGGTTATCCTGCACACTCTCCCATCACCTTGAAGGGGATGCTCTCCTGTCCTCTGGCTGTGCAGGGTGAGGGTTAGAGGGGTGAAAAACTGTCTTTTTGGCAGTTTCCAAGCCAAAGGACAGGGTCGCAAAGGATCTTTCTACAGGGTTTATATTCTTTATTCTCTATGACAGACAGTCTGTTGCACTTTTATACGATAGTAGTAGTTTCACACTTTCCAGGATATCCAGAATCCATGATTAAAGCCTGCTGAGCTGAAAAGCAGACACCAAACAACCCTCCGTGAGTTTATAATGCTCTTTGCAGCACAGAGGAATGGCGATCCCTGCTCCAGGAACAGGAGAGACTTTCTCTGCTACTCCTTCCCCAAAAAGCTTCACAGCTTCGCTGCAAAACGAGAAGGAGGAAGGAAATTTAGGTCGTGCATCGGCCAGTTTTTGGGGCTGTCATGTTCTGGTGTCTCTAACAGAAGATCTGAAAGTGGCATTAAATCCAGAGCAGGATTTGGGCATTGCCAGTGTTTAGGTCTGTTTCTGTGCTTTGCGTGGCTGAGCTGAGAGGATTTACCCTCGGGGCTGAAAAGGATGCAAATTTTCCACACGTCTGGGCAGATCCATGCTTTTCTGTCTCTGGAAAAAGCTCACGTTTAAAAAAAAAGGAAAAGCCTCCTTATCTTACAGCACCCAACAGCAATATCAGCTCATAAGATGCCCGTGTCGCTCCCTGGGGCTGTTCACTCCCCCCATGCACTTAAGAACTTCCAGCCCACCTGACCTCTATTGGAAAGTCTTATCTTTTAAATATAGCCACTGTAAACACTCCAAATTTTAATGGGCAGAATATCTTCAAAGAAATTAGTCTGATCTTCAGAAACAGTCATGGTTTGATAGAGGTTGTTTTGCCTATCTGCAGCGGAAGTGGAGGAATGCGCAGTTTATACTAAAATAACGTGCACTTGTCCTAATCGCGGAGACTTCTGAGCCTCAGCCAAGACTTTTCACGTCATTGCAGTCTACTGCGGGCTGTGAAGGAATTATTTGCCTCTTCACACTTTTGATCTTTGCAGAAAGGAGCGTGTGGCATTTCCAGCCCAGATGTTCATGAGGTTTCTCCTAGACCCGATGGAGAAATTTCTCCCTAATTGACTCCTGCGCCTCAAGCCCAGATTAGTAATGAGTTCCTTGCAAAGGTAAAAAATTAAATAAACACTGAAGCAGCTCTGTCAAGGTCATCTGAAGTCACAGAAAAGAATCATCAATGGGAACAGTTGCTCTGAAATGACGGCAGGCAAAATGCATCTCAGCGCCACTTTGGAAACCTCTTGATTTGAGTGTTGGGAAGATGTGGGTCCATTAGGTGCGTGGTGGGAACTTGGACTTGCAGCACCAATGATGTTAGTGGTGCTTGAAAGAGACTTTGGGAGGCAAGAAATGTGTCGTCTCAGGATGCCTAGTGTGTGGGACACGCAGGCGATGGGCAGGGTGAGGACTGAATAGCTCAGCTTTGAAGGTGACTAAGCCTGGTGGAGGCCATGCTGTCCTCCTTGGGGCTCTTCGCTGTGACGCCCGTCCCTCTGCAAGGCTGTGGGCTGTGGAGCTGTGCACCAGCAGGTCGAGCCCCGCTGGTCCAACGCAAGGGAGTTACGTGAGCCTCACTGAGATTTTAAATTACCAAGTTTCAGATTTGAAACATTTTGATCAGATTTGATCAATGCAAGACCAGAGGGCCTTGGCTGTGGGTCCTCTGGGAGGCGCTGGGATTTTGCAGTAGCCAGATGCAGTAATCCCATGAAGGCCTCCCGAAAAATTTAATTCCCTGGTGTGGAGGTTTCTGGGCAGGAGAGTGAGGAGCTGTGTAGTCTCTGGGGATCCTATGGAAAGGAAAACCGCCTGCAGTGAGAATCTATAGGCCAATGAGCTATTTATGGGCCTGATTCTTAAACGCAGCTCAACTTTCACAAACCTCTCCCTTGTACTTTATACCCACAGCTGAGCAAAGGTGGATTCAATACACCAAACTGAATCTACGTTTGAGACTAAGGAGCCTGGGCTCGGTTTTAGGGCTAGACGAGTCCTCCCCAGCAAGGCTGGTAGCAGCAAGTGCTATATACCCAGTATTTTTTATTCTCTAATAACATTTTCCCACTGCCATCTCCCCTTTTTTCACATAGTATCCTCTGTGTCCCCGTCTCTCACCAGTTCATTTTTCTTTGCAGGCTCTGTCAAGCAGGGCTGCAGCCTGTCTTGAGCTGAACTTTCGTATCACCAAAGCCAAGTCCTCCGCGGCAGTAATCCAGTGTTGTTGCATTAACATCACCATGCTTGGCACAAGAGGCGCACGTTTGGTCTTAGACATCTTGCTCGAAAACTCCTGCAGATCTCTGTGTTTTTCCCTCTTCTGTTCCCATGAAGGCTCTAGGCTGGGCTGAGGCTGTGTGGTGGTGTGCCCCCTTCTTAACATAAATGAGGAGTGAAAGGTTTTCTTGCGGAGTCAGGTTATTTTCTTTCCTACAGCAAAAGCTTCAGCAGCATCGCGGTACTGCTGGAAAGGCGACTTGCTGGCAGGCAGTGGGAAACAAGCAGACCAGTTTACAGATAGCCACACTGGCACCATGAGGCCTTCGGGTCCGGTTAGTCTTGCTGCTGATGGCAGCAAGTAGCCGGGAGAGACCCAGCATCATCATTGAGGTGCAAACTCAGGTTTCCACTAAGGTGGCTGAGGAAATGCTGTTCTACGCTGACGAAATGGTGGAAAACAAAAGCAGAGGCGGTAAACAAGTCCAGATCGGTTATACTTTCAAAACTGTCCATCAGGGAAAATGCAGAAGCCCCATTTTCTGTACGGGGCAAAGTTGCTGGTGGCCTCCATCTGCACAAAGAGCTGCCTGTGTGGGTGTGTGAAAGCACTCTCCCAAGCCTCAGCGGCAGCTGTGCTGGATTTATATACGCACAACTGTAAGGAACAGTGATTTAAAATAACTGAACAGCCACTTAACTAGAGAGGTTTTTATGATATTGTGATTTTATACCTGGAGCCTTGATATCGATGGGTCTGGCGCAGCACAGGGAGTGATGCTGTGTGAGACCTCTTCTCAGTGGACCCCACGGGCTGTCTGGGCTTCTCTTGCTCTATGAGAGCAGTAACCAACTGTACGTGTTGTGAACATCTCAACCATGGTGCTGGCAGCATCTGCAGCCCACCGTCCGGGCACGCTGCCTGACGGGCTGTGTCACCCCGGGCCTCGGGGATTTTCTGTCTCCCCAGATCCAGGATTTAAGGACGTTTTCTTCCACTCAGAAGCACTGTGGGTATCTCCAGCAAGATGGCTGGCAGGAGGGGTGCTTGCTGGTTTATTTTGTGTCCTTAACCTGAACTCCTGAGTGCAAGATATTCTGATTGAGCAGCAAGTATTGGCCTGTTCTACAGGTAATTTAAGCAGCTGAAAGAGGAGTTAAAAAAAAAAAAAAAAGCTAAAGAATATTTTTGAAATTTCCGGTTTCAGAGCATAAACCAGCCTCTACCTTCTGGGCTCCTTCCTCCAAACCAGCCCGCGAGCAGTAGCAGAACACCGGACGATAAAAGTCCCTGGCCCTGAACCTGCTTGGCAATTCCTGTGGATTCATGCAGCTGCATTTTATGTCTGTGCACAGCTGGGTGTCTTCTCCTAGTTGGCTTTGGCATCAGTTTTGCTCATGGATTTAGCTAAGTTTTTTATCTCCTCCTCAAGCATCTTGTTTTTCTTCTCCATGTCCTCCCGTAAGTGCTCCATGTTCATCAGCTTCAGCTCCAGTTCCTCAGATTTCTTCTTCTCCTTCTCAATGTCCTGATTCAGCCTCACCACTTTGGCCCAGACTTCGTAATTTTCCTTCTCAAGACTGCAAAGAGAAACAGAGCGTGAAAGGATCGCATCGGAAGAGTGCCGGGAAGTCATCATTTGGCTCTTCAGGATTCTGCCCTCTGTGTTGTTAAGCAATAAAATAAGCCAGAGGTTCTGTCCTGATCCCCTGCCCCTCAGTGGCCACGTAACACGATGCAATAAATCAATACACGTGATATATGACAATATGATAACAATATGTGAAACTATAGTAACGCTGATGGTTCCAACTAATAATGCTAGTTAATAGTTAGTTAATGTTAGTAACATTAGTTAATGCTACTACTGAATTCTGGGCAGTATAATGGTACAATATTGTCATAATAACAAAAATTATGATAGTGTAATTATTGCAGAAATGTTATAGTGCCATACAACGATGTAATAAGGACTATGGGGTGTTAATATTGTAGTAATATAACATTAGCAACTATGTCAGGAGAGTACAGCACGTTAGCATTGACTTTTACTATACTATAATACCGTATTTTATAATACCTACTATAATACCGTATTTTATCATTAGTCATTACTATTATACACTGTATAGTATAGTATATAAATATAGTATATAGTAATGCATATAGTAAATAAATCTGTGCAATACTAGCGTTGTAATAACATGATCTGAAGACTTCATACTCTCCAGAAAGCTGCACTCTGCAGCGTATTACCTTTTAATTTGTTCCTCGTAGTCATTTTTCTGTACCTCCATTTGTTTTTCCAGCTTCAAGATCATGTTTTGCAGGAACTCCCTGCTCTCCTGATCAGGCTTGGAGACCTCGGCAGGGCTGCTGGTGGGGCTGGCTGTTTCCTTTGGCTCATGGCTGGGACTCTGGCAGGGTAGAAATTCCTTATTGGAGCTGCTGCTCGAAGGGCTGGGGCTGGGGCCGGCGCCTTCCCCACTTTCCGCCTGGGAGGTAGGAACGTTATCGTAGGTCGAAGCCCGGTGAAGGTCGAGCAGCTTAAAAAGATCATGAGACAACGTTCTCTTATGTCCTTCAGGGACCACGGAGCGCATGCTGCTGCCAGGGGAGCTTCTCCAAAAGTCACTGGCAAATACATCATTTTTGTTGTTGCCACCTTTCTCCCCCGGAGAAGCCGCTGTCAGGAAAGATTTCCTGTTAGGTAAGGTCTGAGTTCTTTTCCTTGACTGCATTTTCCACATTCCCAGTGTATCTTTGCACCCATTATCTTCTCTGGCTGCACTTGAGCTCGCAGCTGGTCCGGGGGCACTGCTGGAATTCAGGTCATCTCCCTGTAAAACAGACCCACGGCATTAGCACAGCCTCGTCCTGCTTTGTGAGCAGGGACAGGTTGCAGTGACCGCAGTCACTGCAGTGTTTACAAAAGACACATTTTAACATGCTAACAGGAATGGCCACAAGTTTTCCCTTAAGAAGA
Organism: Rissa tridactyla; assembly: GCF_028500815.1. Lineage (NCBI taxonomy): Eukaryota > Metazoa > Chordata > Aves > Charadriiformes > Laridae > Rissa > Rissa tridactyla. The sequence continues at coordinate 2,872,774 of NC_071485.1, forward strand.
ACTTTTCGCAGAGATTCTTTCTTTCTGAGGAAAGCCCTCAATGTTTTCATTTCACCAGCGAGAACTGTCTTTAACTAAAAAATTGTAGGAGTTTTCATTTTTCCTAGAACAGTAGATTTTCCACAGGAAAGTGGAAAGTTTATCTACATCATTTTCCTGATGTAGATATTCCAGGGATGACAGTTACAGCTCTTTACCCTATTAATAGCAACTGCTCTTAGTGTCTCGCTGACCTGTTAGATCCCATAATAATTAATCATGCATCTATTAAATTTATGTTTTATTATTTCTCTGAGGATCTAGCCTTACCATTTGCTTTTGGATCAAGCTCTCCGCCCTGGGCACCGCAGGGTCCTCTGCAGCATCCCAGCCCACGGAGCTGCGCGGGATGGGGGCTTTCTTGTCATTTTTGAGGGCAGGGAGGGAGGGCGGCACATCCTTGGATGGGGGAAAGAGGTCTGCGTGGTCACTTATCATCACAGTCATCACTTTTTGGATCTGTGGTGTGCCTGGAAGAAATGAGAGATCTGTCAGCGGCAAGCCCAATGTGACGGGCTTTCTTCCACCCACACTTGCATTTTCTGGTTGGTCTTTCTGGCGTCCAAAATGGAGATGCACATAGAAATGCAGGTGAAGACAAGGAGCACGATGATAAAACCAAATAAGCGGAGGGATTTTTATAACACCCCAGAATAGCAGGAGCGGACTATGGAGCCACCAAGATGGGGGTCTGCTCGGCTGCACCAAGCCACAAATTGTGCTGCTTTGCCTCGACAAGTGAACACCAGGTGTCAGTTATACGAACAGCCAAATGACTATCATCTGGACCATTTGCATGTGATGTCTGCAGAGCAGAGCAATCTTTGGCCTTGAAACACTTCTTCTGCTAGTTCTGCTGCGTCTGTCCTTGCCCACGGGATTACAGTTTGGCTCAGTTAAACAGTAATGTCTTTGAGTTTCCTTTGTTTTGCTAAGAAGAATTTTACACCTTCCTGCTCTAAGCAAAAGAAAGATGACTTCACTGAACTCCTGAACTGTTTGAAATCTATGGAGGGAACACACAGAGGAACTCCTAAGGGGTTTTTGTCACCATAAACACATTTATAGCCTAACAAACACGTGGTTTTATTCTATCCTGCTGTACTTACTGTGCCCAGGCATGTGTCTGGCTTATATCCATGGGTCTACTGTAGAAAATTTTTAATTTCAAGATTGTGGATGCAACTGAGTATTTCAGCATATCAGGTGCTCCTATGCCAATTATTCCAGGAGTCCCTTTTACCTCTCATAATAATTGCAGGATCCTCTATCTTGGGTCTGATGAGGTTCACTCCGATGACTGTTGCCAGGTTATCCACACTCATCTTGTTGATGCTAGAGTTCAACTGTATTTCGTGTAGAAACCTGCCAGAATCCAAGGGCAAATATTTCAAGTCAGTGAAGAAAGACTGCAAAAAGCCTTACACACCCACTGGTATAAAATCCTGATTAATCCATCCAGCTCTTCCTCTAAGTCCCAAGGACAGGAACATATAGTTGCCTTATAACTATGAACTGGAGCTGGGTCTTGTCGGTGTCAGTAGAAAAACCACCACGTGATGAGCTGCTCACCCCCCAGAAAAAAAAAAACAAAAACAAAAAGGAAGGGGAAAACCCCATCTAATAATTAATAACAGGAGAAAAATCACCCAGAGGGGGTGAAACCCAACAGTCTTGTTGCACAAGGCTTTGTCTAGAAAAGCTACGCTTGATTTTAATTCTCAGGGATTCATAAGTGAGTTTTAGGGTAGGTATTTATGCTCAGACATTGTCAAGGTGTTTATCCCTCTGGCTGAAATTCTCCCTTTACAAAAGTCAGGATCTGGTGCCTCGAGGGGAACCAAAACACGGCTTAAGAGGTCTCCCATGAGAGGAGTCAGCCTTAGCCTTTGGGATCGTATTTCTACTCACCAACACCAAACCTGAGCCGTTTATACCTTATGCAGAGGACTGACCTGCAGATATAGCTGAGGAGGTTGTAATTGTCTCTGGGAAGGAGGGATAGTTGCTTCAGGAGTTCCTGATGGCCCTAAATGCAAGTTAAGAAATATCTCTATAAAGATTCACGGATATATACGGACTCAAGAGTGGCTCTTAGTCACTCCATCCATCCCTGAATGGTCTCACCTCCTGGCATTTGCTCATCTTGGAAATTACATTTCTCTGGCAGATCAGCCATGGACAAGGAGAAGGTTTTGTACGGTTCTCAGCAAGGGGAGGCAGCCCCTTGCCCAGCATCGCTGCTGCCACAGCAGCAAAGGAAAGAGCAGGGTCCCCTCCAGCCCCGCACGTGTGTGATGAGCTCTTTGGAAAGAGCTGGTCGTGCCTGAACTCTTTCCATTTCTTGTATATCAACATTTAGGTCATTTTTAACCCCAAAGATCCTGAAGTGAAACAACCCACGAGCGGTATTTGCCCTTGAAATACGGGGCTGGACACTGCAGGTCACAGAGCTCATGCTACCGAGGGTATCTGCCTTATTTTTTTGTGTATAGGAACAGCATCCGTGAGTGAGTTTTCTTGCGGGGGGGGGGGGGGGGGGGGGGGGGGGGGGCTTCTGTTTCGCCAAAATATATCGTTAGGAAAAGACAGTTCCAGTCTGTTTCTCACTTCTCCCTCTCCCAAATCCCCACTTCCTTCCTTGCTCTCACCCAGAGCCCTCCGCCGGCGCCGCTCTCAGCTCGGGCTGAGGGAGGCTGCAGGAGGTCGTGTTTCCTTCCTCTCTTGGTTTTCACACTCGCTGTGTGCCGCAAGGGCTCAATGAAAAGAGGTGCAGAGCAGCTCTTACCTCTGCTCCAGAAATTTAAGCTTCAAAATGGATAAACCCATGTTGTCAACTTGGGAAACCCCATTGGCTTTGGGAGATTTTCTCTTTTTCATTTCCCCCCACCCCCAAGATTTCGAAGCTCAGTAATTACACACCTTGTAATTACCCGCTCCATATGCACCCAGCATCTCCAGCTCACAAAGCCCCGGCACTGAAACACAGCTGAAGGCCAGAAGGAGAGAAACGAATGCATCTCTACCTTTTTCTCATCCGCATCCAGCGCCTGACCGCACAGCAGAAAATCCTCGTACTGCATCCAGGGTACAACCGGCTCGGGGAGCTCCCGCAGGTAGAGTTTGAACAGAGAGGCCACAGTGTGCACATCCGTGTCCCTGCAACGCGCAAAGAGACACCCCCGTGAAACTCGCACCCGGCTGGTGAGCAAACCCTTCCCCGCGCCGGGGCCATGAGATTCTATTTTAGCTCTGTGTGTAGATGCAGGAGACAGAGACAAATAAATAGGGAGGCCAAAACAAGCTGGGGGGAATCCATAGGGCACCCCAAGCCAGGGAACGGCCCTGGCTGGCAGAAAAATGAATGCTTGGTGGAGATTTTCCCCACCGTTGGGCTGGCAGGTCCCCAGCGTTCATTCCTGGGCTGAGCCTTCCCCGCCTGCGTTGGACTCCTGGGGGTTTGCATGCAAATATTGTCTGGTGTTCACGTATTTGGCAGGCACTCCCCACTCTGTGTGGAGCTGGCGAAGCTTGCCTGGGGTTTTTAAGATTAGCAGCAATTACTGAAGATGTTCTGCCGGGACAGATGTTTGCAGCTTTGCATACCATATAGTTTACATTATGTCAAAAGGACACTGTCAAGATCGTAAGCCTCTAATTTGACCTACCTTGAAGTCGCTAAACTGTTATAAACTTCTAGCAAAAATCCCCCAGGTCATTTATTTTTAGGATTGGTCGGGGTTTGTAAAATACTACTATTTTTAACAAACGCACGTAACCATAGAGGGTTTTGTTCACAGCTGTATTTTTGTAGGGCCTATCAATACACACCGTTAGGCATCCTGGATGCCTGGGCTGCAACGGCAGCTTTCTAATGCTCCCCACTTAGTCCTGCCGGCTTTGTGCACGCAAGCGTGCCTGGACAAACCCAGACAGGCTGCGAAGGTGGCACTGAAGGTCGAGCCAGCGTCTTGCAGCATTCAGATCACTGGCCCTCCTCCTCTCTGAGAAAACTGAAGTGCATGGGGTGTTGCAGTCACCCTGAGATCACCGCAGCGATGCTCATACCAAACAGGGTTAACACCACAGGGCGCTGGGAAAAGGGCCAAACTCCCTCGCCATGCCCGGCTGCAAAACACAGTTCTGAAAAAAAATAAAATAAAAACAAAGGCTTCACCTTCCTACGACCCCTGTGCAGGTTACAACAGGAAAGCTCTCAGCAGGACTCTGGCACACAGAAAGCAAGAAATATTCAGCTGCAAAACCAACAGCCGGATTGGCAACGCTTCCAGAGGCGCCGAGGCTCTGCCTTGCACAGCACAGGGATTATTTAGGTAAAAGCGCTGTGGTTTTTCCTAACAGAGCTGCACAAAGCTAATTAAAATAGGAAGAGTTTTGCAGTTAGGGACAGGCCTGTGAATACAGAGATGAGACCCCAGCACTCCGCTTAGGCAAACTGTTTTGCACAGAAGTCCAGGGAAGCTCCTGGTTTTGGGTGCTCCCCTCCCACAAGCACCCCAGATCTTGCTGGCGGCTCTCAGAGCTCAGGTGGTGCCATATGGGGTGGCTTCCTTGGATGGGGCATCCCCACAGCCAGCCTCAAGGCCCTTCATACACACAGAGCCGCCTGTGCGCTCCTTGGCTGTTATGGAGGACAGGGCAGGGCAGGAATTGAACCAAAAAGACTCATTTCCAGTGCCATGGAAAGGCAGGACCCACTTTCCCTTCATCCCAGCACAGAGGTCGTTGCTTTCCCCGGTGCAAACCATGGGGTAAAGCCCCAGAGCAGCCTGCACAAGTAAGCAGGGGACGCTGGGCAATGCTTTATGCAACCGGGGCCAAAAGCAAGGGGTTACATCTGACTTGGGGGTGGGGAGAGGTGGGAAACCTCTTCATAGAGACGATGAGGCACCTACCGGGGCAGCGGGTCTGTGCGCTATCAAGGGAGGGCTTTATAGAGAGATGCACCAGGGATTTACCTTTTTTTCTCTCATTTTGCATAGGGCCTGGGGAGGTAGCAGTAGCAAGTCTCTCTCTCCAAAGCCTCTCTGGGACCTACAGGCAGCTCTCTTGGCTTTAGGGAGTTTGCTGTTTCCTCTTAGCCCTGCCAAGGGAGGGGGTCAGGAGGATGCAGCCTTGCAGCAGCCAAAATCTCTCTCTCATCTCTATGTGGTGTTGTAGGGAAAAGGAACAGGAGGAAAATATCATGGCTATGGGCTGGCAGGGAAAGAAATCATTTCTACTGCATTAGGGCGTTCTCTGAGCTTATTTGTGATCCTCTACCTGCCCTCCTTTCTCTAAACCTCTAGCCTTGGCTGATGGGCTATGTAGGCTCTTCCCTTTACCTCCTTCCTTGGCTGCTCCTGCAAATGATAATTGCTGCATGGGGACAGGATTTTCCTAAATGCTTTGCTTTATTTCCATGTATCTCATCTCAGCACCCTCTGATTCTGCTTTTGCCTCCCTTGGGGGTTTCTGCGGAATCCTCTCTCCTTGCCAAGCCCTCCTGGAGGGTCCAAGTTTCCTGCAGGCACTGCTGGGGTCTCTGGGGAGGTTAGGCAAGCTGCTTTTTTCCCAGATTTTGGGGTGGATGAGACCTAGTTGAGTAGGAGAGGGGGAATCCAGCATTACCGGTCAAATGATGGCCTTTCCCCGGCATCGAACGCATCCCTGAGCTGTTTCACCAGGTTGTCTTGGCCAGGGAGGCGGAAGATGCCCTCCTCACTCACACCGTGCTCCCGGATGAACTCAGCGCACTTCTGCACCAGGATGGGGACCTGGTGCTGCCCAAATTTCTGCTCATAGGCCATGGTCTCTGCCAAGCGCTGGCCAAACACCGCTAGGGAAAGGACAGAGAGGTTAGAAGAGCCCAAAAGCTTTGCTAAAGGCGCATTATCTGCCAAAGTGCTTCAGGTGCAAATGTGACAGCAGTACCTGCTTGTTTGATAGCATAAGTGCCACAAGAAGTCCGCAAACTGGGGGAAAGCAGAACTTCTTCCAAAGAAATAATAGCAAAACGAAACCTTTTTCCTCCTCCAAATAATTAACAGTTCTCAAAATGATTCAAACCAAGGTCTTGGTTTTGGCCATGCTGCTCGCCTGCCTTGGAGCAGGGTGCTGGTACAAAGGGAGACAGGAACAGCAAAAAGGCCGATGCGAGGGTACAGGGAAAGGCAAGCTCATCACACAAACCTGAAGGATATAGAAAGCACGGGAGACCACCAAGAAATAAGAAAAGCAGCCTTGCAGAGGTTTGGGGCTGGAACTCTTACTGATTTAGTTGCTTTTCTTCCCCCTCCCCTCTCCTCACCCTCCAGAAACTGCCCTGGGCAAAGAGCAGCAGTATTTTGCACCAAGCGGTACCTTTCCTTCGGAGCAATGGCTTTTTCCTCCTGAACTCGCAACAAAAGATGAGCTCAAAGGCGGGAAGGCAGCAGCCTGCGTCCCAGCTCTTCCTCCTGGGAGCCTGAGGCATGGTAAGAGCAGACAAATTCCAACTCGAACTGGATCTGGGATATTAATGGCAAAGGGTCCTATGGTCCTTTACCATATTTTTGCCCCGGTAGTGCCTGTGATGTGTTCACCTCACGCTCTGAAGGCTGAAATAATTCCTGGGCATCTTCCAGATCAGGAAAATGCAAGTAAACACTCTCATCTGGAACCACAGGGCTTGTCAGCACCTGCCTGAGCATGGAGGTTTTTCATTTATGACTCACTCACGCTTTTAAATAATGAATATAAACCTGTCATTGTGCACAGTAAAAGCAAATAACTTCTTTTTTTTTTCTTTCCTTTCCTGACCCTCTGCTTTGGTAGCTGATAATGAATTTCTTATTTAACTGCAAGCTGGCAGATTTGTTCATTTGGGGATACCTCCCCAGGGCCAATGCGACGTCCGTGCCAGCCCACCCGGCAGGCGGCTGTCCTTGTCGGGTGGCAGCCAACCCTGCAAAACCCCTCTGAGATTTTGGAGATGCTTTTGCTGTTGCTTCCCGCTTTGCAGCTGCTCTGCTTTTTGGTGTGCAATAAGCTCACAACTAGCTGGGTGACGCAGGGCTGCCAAAGGTGGGCTCTTGCCAAAACCTCCACTGTGCAGGGGGTTACTTTAAAAGCATATGTTGCCTTAACTTGCATTGAGGCCAAAAACCTAAAGCGCGAAGTTTTGGGGTCTGTTAACCTGTGTATTGACATAAATGCAGCTCCGTGGTACCTGACTTCTCTGCTATCCTTAGGGCTCTCTGCACCACTATAAATTTACATTTTCTGTCATATAAGGTCACTTTATGTAGCTGGAAGAAACTGGCAGCCTCTGAAGTTTAAGCAAGGATCAGATGCAGAGTTGTTATTAAATATTAGACCCAGGTGGAGCAATGCCCTGAAAATTTCTGGCTCCTGCAATCCTAATTTCAGATGAGTAACGCTGCCTCCCCCAGGGCACAGCACGTTTCAGTGTGGAGGCAGAAAACACCAGGGCTGCGGGCAAAAACCAGCTGCATCGTCATTTAGGTGAAGCTTATCTGTGCCTGTGGCAGGGTCACGATGACAGAGCCCCAATTGGCACTGCCTGCTTGCTGGGATTTACATCAACACAGGAGCTATGGGAGACCAGAGCTCTGTCGTGCTTGTCTTATACAGCTGAAGGGCATGGACCCTGTAAAAAATAGAAATGGCGAGGGCAAAGTGCAGAGTGTGGGAGGAAAGGCTTAGGATGACCATCCAGGCTAGTGCTGTTTTGGAAGAGGGCTAAAGAGACTCCCGGCCCTGTTTCATTGGTGGATCTTGCTTATAGGAGTTCATCCTTATAGGAAAAGGTGCTGGAGTGACCTTTGCTGCTTCCTTTGCGGGCTTCACCTGCGGTGGCAAATTTACAGTGTGCTTCTCTCTGATTGATTCACGTTTTATACTTCCCCGACCACAATTTTGCAATGGCATAAATGCACGCCCGAGGGGGCTGGAGGCAAGGATCCTGTCGCCACAAGCCTTGCCTACGCGTGGGGAGGATGACTGCGTGGCCAAGACAGAGAAAATGGGGGAGAAGGGGGCTGGGCTGAACAAGAAAAGCTGGAAGAAAAGCAAATCAAGGACATCAGCAGGTGAAAGACGAGATTTTTCAACGCTTTATCCCTGAATATGAGTTGTTTTCAAGAACAACATTTTTGGGGTCAATAAGTCAGTGAGGAAGTTTGCAAAAGAGCCTGAAACCAGCTCAGAAATCTTCATTCATGCTTGGCTGCCATTTCCTTATCACTGCCCGTGTTTGCAGCAGACCCAGCACCACGGGGCCGGTCTAGGAGTGGATTTCTAAGACGTTACAAGTTACGGTCACAATACAGCTCCCTTTTCCAGTTTCATAGATTTACGAGTCCAGCTTTGAAATCCTCGCACAAAAGTACTGCAGAGCATGAGGCAGTAGGAAACCGCCTCTCCAAGAGCTCCCTGCCCCCCTTTACCTCCTGACGCCGACCCCAGCACTCGTCGGATGGATTTAACCCATTCCTCCATCTCAGACTGGGAATTGGCCATGAGCACGCAGGTGTCCTGCCCTGTCCGGTTCTGGTCTCCAGAGACCCCTGCAAAAAAAACATTTATTCATCATTTACAGACAGGATTGGAGGGGAAAAGACACATTCTTCTTGTTTTCTTGGCTAAATGCTTTTGGCTCCAAATTTCTGCATTAATGTCTATTTGACTGTGAAACGAAGCGACGCTCTTCTATTTCACCCGTGCTGAAGGTCTGCAAGAAAGGAACAGAAACTGCTTAACGTTGCAGCTTGGCAAGGCTTCTCAGCATGGGACATGGGCGCTGGCACGGGGCCTTCCTCCAGCCCTAACATGTGAATACTGAAAGCAAGACATTTGTTTTCATCTGCAACGCAGCGCTGTGGGGGCCTTGAAAAGAAGTGGGAGCAAAAGGGCTGCCAACATGACGTGCCCAAGTGATTTGGGCTGAACGGTCCAGCCCAAACGTGTGCAACGAAGAGGAGGGAAGCATCCTCACCTGGGATGATTTCGAAGATAAATTTTCCTCCTTCCTCTGGGTTGCTGGCCACCTCCTTGATGGTGCTTCCCTGGAGAGACAGGCAGCCCTAGGACGAAGCAGAGCAGGAGCTGCAGATACCCATGTCCCGTCCCTCCGAGGCTGACACTACCAGGATCAAAGTCCTTCTTTCAAACAGACCGTGGGAGCTGGTGACCTATATATAAATGTATGCTAAAAACGATTTTTCAAACAATAAGGCACACTTCTTCAATGCCAGTTTTTCTGATTAAGTGATTCTCAGAATGAGAAAACTGGTTATTTTGCTCTTTCTTTTTTTTCCTTCCTTCTTGTGTTTTTTTTTAACCCCTGTTGGGAGTGGGAGAAGAAAGTACAAAGGAGAGAGGACTTGGCAAAACACTGGAGCGTCCTCTTTCTGTTGCACTGGAGCAGGAAAACTGTTGCTTTAACACGGCACCACTTCAAACCAAAAAAACCCAAAGTTTGGAGGAGAGGAGTAGAGAAAAAGAAGAAAAAAGGAGGGAAAATGAAAAAAGCACAGTGGAAAACAGCCATTTCTTTCGCATTTTCCTTTCCCCAACCGTCGTGGTGAACATGGGCAGCTTGGTCCCCGCTGGAGAGGATGGGTGGGGAGCGGCCGAGGCGCGGGGGCTGCGCAGGCATGTGAGTCAGCACCGGCAGCCTCCCGGCGCAGGAAATGAGACTGTGCCACAGAAATGACGCTTCTCAGCGATTTCAGCCTCCTGAAAGCCATTGGGCTCCTGCAAGCAGTGGGGACCGTCGGTGTTCCAACAGCCTGAATTCCAGCTGTGTCAATCAGAATCGTTGACGGGATCAGAGGGGTTTGAAATGACCTGGGATGGTGCATCAGGGCCACTGCGAGAGCTGCCAGAAGTGCCATAAATAGCAATAAGCTTTTTGCAGAACTTTCTGTTTCTACAGAAACAGAACCAGGGAGACTGCTCTCCCCAGTCCCCCCTGAAACGGGGGAAAACCAGAAATGGGACCTAGATCCCACTGGACTCAGCCCTGTGCTTTCACCCCAAGGATTTACTGATTGCCTTCCCCTTATGAACCTTTTCTATCTTGAGATTAGTTTTGCTACCAGTAACAATTTATACAGAGACTGGCTTTTCCGGCAAAGGGGAGGACCTTTCCCTGAAATTTCTCAAAACAAGGAAAAGGCGGTGGATATTCAAAAAGTACATTACGGTAGGGAGAAAATGGTTGAAAACCTAAAAAGTTATCCATATAAATTGGGAAGACAACCTGATTTCTTCCTGGTGGGTGTACTACTATGCATACCCTGCGAAATGGTTTGTATGGGTGAGAGAGCGCGTGTTACAACGCGGAGAGGCTGAAGATGGGATGGTGCTGCCAGAGGGCTGCGGACCTCAGGCACTGGTGCAGCCATTTGAATCGTGCGCAAGTGGAGTGGGTGATCACACCCCTGTTTTGTGCAAAGGGGTGGGTGCACGTTGCGCTCTCCTGGGGATCTCAAAAAGCATCAGAACTGACAGGCAGCAGAGCGTTCGGCAGATTTCAAGCCTTTTCCCTTAGAGGAAAAGGCGGCGGGGCAGGTTTCCTCTGGCCACGCAGGGTGGACCCAGGGCAGCAGCACAAACTGCACCCGCACCACTGGGGCTTCTGCAAAGCCTGGGGCTGGGCCAGGGTGGGATACAGAGCCCGAGGCTGGGGAGAGAGAGAGAGATTCCCTTTCTTTATCCCCCCAGCTGCCCCCTCCTGCGGCAAGAGCTCCTAAGGAAGCAGCTGCCCTTCGCCGTCGTCTGTCCAGCCCACAGCCCTGCTGCGAGTTCTGTCTTGGGCAGATCCTCACACCCAGGCTGTGCTGAAAGTCCTGCTGGTTTTTTCCTAAAAGCGTCCTGTAAAATACCTTTCCTGCCAAGTGCATGGCTGAAACGTCTCTCAAAGCTTCCATCATCTTGTGCACCCGTTGCTGCACCTGCAATCACCAAAATGGTGGTGTACTGAGCTCTTTTTCTCCCCAGGCTTTTTCTGCTGTCTTGGAGAACGATAGCAACTTTCTAGTTGGTAACTGTTTGGTTTTTCCCAGCCCCCTGTTGCTTGTGCGCAGAGGGGCCAAGCCTCCAGCAGGGCTTGCAGGCACTTTAAGTGTGTAGATGATCCTGATGAGGATATCTCATCTCTGCTACTGCCCAGAGGCAGAAAACCTCTTTAATACCCTACTCCAGATCCATCCCAAATCATTTCCCTACGAACAAAGTTGCAAGAAGGGGGAGACTGAGGACCAGCAAAGCCCAGTGGCCTCATCCTACCTGTGGTTTGACATCGTCCTCATCCTTGTAGTAGTAAAGCTGCTGGCCCTTGAGCACGAAGTACCGCTGCTGCCAGTTCTTGACGATGGAGCGCTGCTTTTTCAGCCAGCCGATCTTCAGGGGCCGCTCTAGCGGGTTGGGGGAGGCGGGCCGGGCACCCACCGGCTCGCCACTCATCACGCTCTTGGAGCGGGCTGCCAAGGAAAGAGAGGGACGGGCTGTCAGGGACGCACGGGGACGAGCTGCCAGGAGACCCGCGTCCCCAGGGCCGATTTAAGCTACAAGAGCGAGAGCAGCTCTCTGCCCCTCTGGCTGTGCTGAGCAAACTGGCTAGAGTTTTTTATTAAAGGAAGTGGCTGCAGTATCTGTCAGTGTGTGCTTCCTTTTTCCTGCGTGGGAGTAATTGTCTTGCAAGTGAGAAGAAAATCATTAGCTTCTTTTTTTAATGGGAGCGTGTGTTTTTTTTATACCCACCCCAAACAGCCTGCAGCAGCGATAGCAGAATGACCCAGCCTGGCTTGAAAAAAAACTGTTTGGAAATGGCAGTTTTGCTCTGGGACAGACTTGCCTGATATTTCCAACGGGGCAGTTCTCACCCAGCGGGACTGGAAAGTCTCCAAGTGGGGGGAAAGCGCCAGTGTGGATTTACAAGCTGAGCAGAGCAGTGTCCCCTGTCTCCTCTTTGCATCGCGTAGACGAGTCCTGTGCCAGGGACCAGCAGCATGGCCCTGTGGCATCTCTAAATGCTTCCATGATAGTAAGTGCCTTGGGAGGGATTGTTTCCAGAAGGGACTTTTGCCTCCGGACCGGGCACTGCAGGACCCCAGTGCCAACCCAGCAGGGTAGAGTTAGCATTTATGGTCGCAGGGCAAAAATAACAACATGACTCCAGGGGAATTCAGCTTCGCTGGTGTCTGCACATGGTGATTTCCTGAGGTCTTGCGTCTCCCCTGCTAAAATGGAGCACCTGGCTGGGTCCTGGGGGTGAGGGCGGTGCAGGATTGGGGCCCCTGATCCCAGCAGCGTTTGCTGGCACAGGGCGTTCAGGCTGAGCCAGGGCTGTGAGGGAGGTGTTGGGCAATGTCGTGGGATGGGGGAAGCTGCGGCAGCTCCATATCTCTGCCCTCAGATGCCCGCTTTTCCCCTGAGCTGGTCAGCGGAGCAGCGAGTTGCAGTTAGATATGAGTGCCGATGAATCCTGGCGTGGACCTGAGTGCAAAGGACAAGCTTAAAAAAGGAGAAAATTAAAAATCACCCACCACTGCCTGGTGACGTTTGGGGCTGGAGGCATCTCACGCCTGAGCGGGTGCTCCCATTTCACAGACACCCACGGGGAGTGTGAGCCTACAAAACATTTTGCACTCAGAGCCAAGCGGTTACCAGTCGCTTCAGAGGTCGGGGGTGCTTCGGTTCAAGAGTGTGCCCAGCTTCCCCTCCCGAAATCCCCTGGAGCAAGAAACCCCGTTGTGTTTTGCCTTCATCCTTCTGAGCCAGGCTTGGGTAGGGCGCTCTGAGCTCACCTCTCCGTCCTTTCGCAGCACTGCAAAGCACTTCCCAAACACATCAAAAAGGATTGTGAGTCCAAAAATCAGCCTTCAGACTGCGGTGAGGATGCTGCTTATATCTCAATGTGCGCTGACGTGGGATGCCCCTTGCTTAGGATGTGGTTGTAATCAAGGACCTTTGAAAGGGATTTGCCAGCCAGCTCCCCTGAAAAATGCTGGTACTGGGGATTACCCTGATGCAAAAAACAAAATGGGGTTTCCAAATTGTACCTCGAGCCCCGGGCAGCTTCTTTGCTCTTTGCCAAAACATCCGTGTTACTCAAACCTCGTAAATATTAATATGATTCTCAGCAAACTGCTCACGAGCAGCATCGCTCTTCTCAATAAGTCATGTTCCTTCACGTCTTGCGGCTGCCACCGACTCCTCGGGGTGAGGGTTTTTGGGGAATGATCCCCAGGGGTGGAGCAGCCGCCAGGAGCACGGAGGCACTGGGTGCAGGGCGCTGCCCGCCTCCCACGAACACTCTGCTCTGCGGAAACCACGGCCCCTTGCCAAAGGGCAAACCCCCCGTGGGCTGGCTCCAAACTAGCCCCGTCCTGCAGAACGCAGCACTCCCACGAGCCAGCCATCAAATGCCTCCCTGAATTTTGCTGTGGGTTCTCCTGGCCCACCATGGGACCTCATCTCCTCCTCAATGAAACAGAGATGCTGATATTCTCTCTCTTTAATTAGCGCTAACATTTGCAGAGCGAGGTCTCCCTGCCAAGCACCGACGACCGCAAGGGTTTAATCTGAAGTGAAGCCGCTGCGCTGCAGCTCGCAGGCTCCACGCGCACACCCAAATGGGTGGAAATCAATGGTGCGTCTTCATCCATCGACTCCCTGTTCAGCCTTCCCCAGCGAGCTCAGCTCAGCCCAGCTGCACTGATACTCCAGTGGCACCAGATTTGGGTGGAGAAATTGTGTCTTTTATGAAAAACGCCATGTTTTACTACTTTTCATTGGAGATATTAATCTCCTCCTACGCCCATCATGGCTGCATCAGGGCTTTGCACCATGGAAAGGAAGGGACCTGGCAGGCACTGCTACCCAGGCGTTCCTCCTGCTCTCAGCCTTGAGCTTAAATTGCCAGTCTTTGCTGGAAATACGGTTTCTTCTCTCCCTCTTTGCAGCCTCTCCCAGATGCATAAGGAACGTGCATTCCGAGGGGTTCCACTGGAGTCCCCTTTCTTTAGCATCAGCCCTTCGGAAACACCAGGCTCGAGGTGCAGCCAGAGGGCTGTGCTTAGCCATGGCTCAGCCGTGTTCGTACACAACGCACACCAACACACAAATGGATTTTCCTTCTGCACGAGACAGCTCTCCCTGCGCTCTGGGCTCATTTAAGGCCAAAATAACAGATACTTCTTGCCCACGATGTGAGCACTCCCCAACCGCTCTCCCCACCGCAGGGCTCGTGCAGAGGCGTGGGGAGGGAGCTGCTGTGGGGAGCTTGGCTTTGCACATAGCGAGGCTATTTTTGCCCAGTGGAAAGTTTTCTGCATTCACAAAACCAGAACTACCAAGGCTGCGGCTCCCTCCCTTACCACTTTTCCAAGTTGCTACCTTTTGTGGCCGGTGCGATGCCCAGCTCATGTGCGATGACCAGCTGGAAATTTTATGCTGGGCTGGGGTGAAGGTTTTTTCCTGGCTCTCACCAGGGTGGCCTGGCACCTGCAAACATCCTCTCCTTCACCAACACATTGCCACCACTCTTGGCCTCACTCATAGAACCATAGAATCATAGGGCTGGAAGGGACCTCTGGAGATCATCTGGTCCAGCCCCCTGCCAGAGCAGGGTCACCCAGAGCAGGTGGCACAGGGACGCCTCCAGGCGGGTTTGGGATGTCTCCAGAGACGGAGACTCCCCCACCTCTCTGGGCAGCCTGTGCCAGGGCTCTGCCACCCTCACAGCAAAGAAGTTCCTCCTTGTCTTGAGATGGAACTTCCCGCGGTCAAGTTTGTGCCCATTACCCCTTGTCCTGTCCCTGGGCACCACTGAGAAGAGCCTGGCCCCGTCCTCCTGACACCCACCCTCCTGACACCACTCCTCCTTGCCACGCTTACAGGGCAGGAAAGAGCCACTAAGAGCAAATGTGGCGCCCCTCGAAGTATTTCCTGTAGTAACCACCTCTGAAGTTGAATGTTTCCTCCAAAACATCCTGGGTCGTCTTCCAGCCCTGGGGACTGGCCATAGCAGGGTGCCCGCATCCTGCTGCCTGCTTCCCGAAAAGAGGAATCCTGCCAAAGTGTGACTTGCAGGAGATACTGCACTGGGTGTCACCGTGATGTCCACGTCAACGCTGGCTCCTGCCCCAAATCCTTGTCTTGGGCAAGAGCCCTCCCTGCCATCCCCTTTGCTCCTGCCCCTCAGGAGGGATGTCAGGTACTTGCAATAAAAAACAGTAAAAGCAAAAGTGCCACAATAGGATTTGCGATGAAAATTGACAATGCAATTTTCTCCTTCATTGAAATAAATAGCTTTGCATTTCTCTCAGCATCAGGAAGCACACAGGAGCTGTTGCGTTGTCCTGGGGCTTACAAAAGCTGCTTGTGCCACTGCCACGGCTGGGGACGAGGAGGGGGAAGTGTCCCGGAGCCGGGAGGAGCCAGTGAGGGCGGTAGTGACTAATTTGCAATTATTTTCCACAAGCAAGTCACATCCCTGCTGCAGCCCTGCAGATCAGCAGCGGCTGATCCCCGCAGCCAGAGACCCCGAGGCACGAGAAGAGTCGAATCACCGAGCTGTGCCCCAACGCTCAGGTCTCCGTGCACGCGCACACACACACTTGTGTGAAGCGAGTGGTTTGGCCCCCCCAATGAAAGTGGCTTCAGATAGAAGTCCAAATTGCCTTTGCAAGAAAATCCGGTCAGGAGGACGTTGCAAGCTGACGCAAAGTGCGATGAGGAAGAGCTCAGCACCGCAGAGGCTGGCTTGGGCAAATCTCTCTGCTGGAAGGACAAATCGAGTTGCCAACGTGTGCCTTGACCAGTGCCAGGACCACAGAGGGCCTTTCCCTCAGTGCGTGCACAAGGCTGGGCTCCTGCACCTCTTCCTCAACCGCAGCATCCTCACCCCCAAATCCCCTCCCTGGTTGCTTCACCCAAAGGCAGGCATTGGCTCCGCCATGACATTTTGGCCACAGACCCCCCTGCAGGGATCCCTCACTCCTTCCCAATGCCGTTCTCAAGTGGTTTTGATGCTGGAGATGGCAGAGGAGGCATCCTCTGGCAGATGGCAGAGGCAGGCATCCTCCATGGCAGAGGAGGGCCGTGCAAAGCCTGAGCAGAGGCAGCAGATAAGTCAGGAAATGGCACAGTGAAGCCGTGCTGTGGCACGGAACGCAGCACGGGCGTCAGAGGCCTCTTTACCACTGGTGAAAGGAAACCAATGATGTTCAGGTGGGCGAAGAAACCTGAGCAAGAGCGAGATTGCTTCCTCCAGCCTTCACCACTCCGTCCACCTCTTGGCCTGCACTTCACCTCCTGCAAGGCTTGTGCCGGCAGAATCATAGAACATAGAATTGCCCGGGTTGGAAGGGACATTTCAGATCGTCAAGTCCAACCATCAACCCAACTCTGACAAAAACCATCACTAAGCCATATCTCTAAGCAACCGCATCTCCCCGGCTTTTAAATCCCTCCAGGGATGGCGACTCCACCACTGCCCTGGGCAGCCTGTTCCGATGCTTGACAACCCTTTCCATGAAGGAATTTTTCCCAATATCCATCCTAAACCTCTCCTGGCACAATTCGAGGCCGTTTCCTCTTGTCCCATCGCCTGTTCCTTGGGAGAAGAGCCCGACCCCCCCTGGCTACCCCCTCCTTTCAGGGAGCTGTGGAGAGCGAGAAGGTCTCCCCTCAGCCTCCTCTTCTCCAGGCTGAACACCCCCAGCTCCCTCAGCCGCTCCCGACCCCACGTGGTTTAAATCCTCCCCAAAGCTGGATTTCAGGTGGGCAGCAGCCCCACGCTGACAGGTCCCTCTGTTCCCCACCCTACCGAGAACCGCTGCTCCAGCCCCAGAGCCACAGCGCTGCCCGCGCTCCCACAGCATCCCTCGCAGACAACTTTACAAATCACTTTTTGCAAATCATTTGCAAACCATCTGCTCGAAAGCGGTAGCTGGGGGCCAGGTCCCCCCAACAAGGCCAGAAGCAGGTTTGGGTCTGGGCCGTAGCCGAAATCACTGCTGGGCTTGGCCACAGGCACCCCGGCAGACCCCGGCTTGCACCTGAAAGGCTGAAGCAGAAACAGAAGGGCATCAAGAAACAGTCACAGTACCTATTTTTGCAGCATCCATTTTCAGGTTGAAATCCCAGTTCCGTGGCAGCTTGAGGGACATTTTGGATCAGGAGGGGCTTTTTTTTTTTTTTTCCGAGGGGGGGCTTGCTTAGGAGACAGGCCAAAATGAAGCTCTGACAGTCCTGTGGGGATCCTGCGCCCCGGGTGCAATTCCACCCCACGAAGAGCGATGTCTCGGCAAGGGCTGATTTGCCAACGTACTTCCTCCTCCCTCCTCTGAGAGCGGCTGTGAACAACCCCATAAAAGTACTTTCCTGCAAAGCTCTCGTCTTGCTTCCCTGACGATGCCAAGGTGATGCTGCCTTGGTTTTTTGGCCCCCTTTTTGCTACCCCCTTTGGCTGACGCGGAGATGCAGCAGCCTGGCCCCAGCCCGCACCGAAACGTGGCTGCCCGGGGCTGCTCGCCGCGCGCTGCTCGTTGCATTTGAGGAAGTGGGTGTCCTTCTCGGTGCCGTTGGTGCGCTAGAAAATTGCTCGCTGAAGGACATGGCCCAGCCCAGGGTTTTGGGAAATGCTTTGCTCAGCAGCAGAGCCGGCTGCGGCTCAGGTGGCCACAGCCAAACGCTGCAGAATGGTGTCTCTGAATGTCCTAATGCAGCCCCGTGTGCACGGCCTGGATGACAGGGGTGTCTTTTGCATTTTCTTTTATATATATATAGATATAGATATAGATATAGATATAGATATATAGTCCCCACAGCTGATTTAAGCTTTTTCCACCCACTTTGTAACAGCGGTACAAGCGAAATAGGGATGAAATGGGGCTGCTCTTGGAGGAAAGGCTGTGGGTATCAGAGCAGTGAGGGCCAGGGGCTGCGGGCACAGACCCCACCGGGACCACAGAATCAAGCAAAGCCCCTTTCCCTGCTCACGACAGCGAGTGTATCCTGGTTTGTGTCATTTAATGCTCGTTTTCCTCAAAAGAAATGGCCGTGTGTCTGTAAAGCAGGCTGCAGTTCCATTAGCCCGAGACGGAGCTCTTGAGACGCAGGGTAAACGCCAGGGAGGATCGTTGCATTCACAAACACCCAAACGGAGTAAAAAGCAGCAAGGGGGGGCTGCAGGATACGGCAGCATGTCCCAAGGGGCTCCTGGGGGGCTCCCAGCCCCATTACCCCCCATACTGGGAAAGCCCAGGCACTGCGGAGAGGGAAGTTGCCCTGAGCAGAAGCAGAAACAGCGACATGGGGAGCGCGGGGGGCCGAAAGAGGACGCGGCCACCGGTTCCCCTTCTGATCCACAGCTCAGCCGTCGAGCCCGGGATGCACCGAGCCGCTTGCAAAGGATATTTTTTTGGTTTTTTTTAAGTCCTGCAGAGTAAATTGGGGATGTGCCTCTCAGGAAAGGAGCCGGAGCCTGCGCTGACTGCTGGGCGGCAGCACAGCCAGGGTGGACCCTGGCGGGCTAATTTGGGTTAATCACAGCTGAAAAAAAAAATTCGTTGCTTTGAGCAGCGATTGCATCTTTAAGGACCTCTCGGTAACGGCACCCAATTGCTTCATAGGGCTGATGGATATCACCCGGTGCTGCTGGCTCTGCCGAACTGGCCGACTCCTCCGAGGGCAAAGTGTTGCCACGCGCGAGATTTGGGGCTTGAGAGTAGTTCTCCGAGGTTGCTACAGAGAAAGAGAGGGCATCCGATTCTGTTGGTGGTGGAGGATGAATTTGTCTGACCAGCTCAGAGATCCCCGGCTCACATATTCCACTGCTGAAAGCCCAGGGAACGTGCCGGGGTGGAAAGCGGTGCTATCGCAACGGAGCAGCCCGGCACATACCCAGGCCTGAACCGGATTAACCCCAATATCCTGCTTTGGACCCAAACTGCCTGAATTAACTCCGTTTCTGCTGTACCCCGAGCAGAGGGCCCTGAATGAATCCTGAATTAAGCATCGTTTTTCCCTCTTTTTAATCATATCTACAGAAAGCTAGAGGAGCTCCAGGTCACGCATTTTGAACCTTTTTTTTCATTTCAACCTGTTTGTTTTTTTTTTTATGAAAGCCTTGTGAACAGCCGCCTTTCCCCACCTGCCTGTGCGAACAGGATGTCACGCGGCACTTTCTTCTCCTCGAGAAAGGAAACAGCAAGCGTTTGACCCCAAAATCGTGCAATTCAGCCCAACGCTGCGTGGCTACACTGCAGCAGCTCAGCCCTCTCTGCCCCCCCCGCCCCGAAACAGCCCTTCACGAGCACCCAGAGCTCTTTCAGCTGCCTCCTGCTTGCTCCTGTCGGGCGCCTGGTGGCTCCCTCCAGGTCTGGGAAAGGACACTACAAGATCAGGGTTGGTTTTTTTTTAGCAATCAAGCTGAGCAGCCTGTTCCTGAACCGAATGGCCCAGAGGAACTTAAAGAGGGCAAATCTCAGCCCTGAAAGTTGTTTGTTTTGGTTTTACATCCCTCTTCTATCAGGAGCTCATGGAAAAATGTGTCTGGACAGAGGGTTGCATGAGACTTGCTCGCACAGAGGCAGCCTTGCTTTGAGGCGCCGTGTCTTTTTGGGCCCGGAGCACAGCCAGCACCAGGGAATTTGCCGGTTTTGATGTTTAATTACGTTGGCACAGGATGGGGAGGGGAAAAAAGGGGAGATCTTCAGCAGGAGCGCTGCAATGCGAGCAGGGCTGCAGCTGCGCCGGCCGCAGAGGCTGTCAGATGATGCGCCTGACTCACCGCAAGGCACGGGCACGCAGCCTGCCCCGCTGCCGGCCGGCTCGGCCGCTTGCCTGGAGATTGCCTAGTCCGTTTTCCAAAGCATTTAACACCGAGGCATCTTTCAGGACCTCTCGGTAACGGCACCCAATTGCTTCATAGGGCTGATGGATATCGCCCGGTGCTGCTGGGGCTGCCGAACTGGCCGACTCCTCCGAGGGCAAAGCGTTGCCACATGTGAGATTCGGGGCTTGAGAGTAATTTTGCAAGGTTGCTACAGAGAAAGAGAGGGCATCCTATTTTGTTGTTGTTGGAGGATGAATTTGTCTGAAAATGCCCACACAGTGTGACAGGAAGCAAGAACAGGGCCGCTGAGGGGTTGGTTTGGCTTAGCTGATAAGTCAAAAACAGTCAAAATAACACGAGAGCTAAAAATAGTACGTTTTGCTGGGTAAACAGAAGGAATCTGCTCTCCTAACCCCACGCAAGTCAGGCGAAACGGCTGAAACGAAGCAATAATTTAGGCTAAGTGGAATTCCAACAATTTTTCACATTCCCGATTAAATCTTTAGGGTAAAATGAGCTGATGCGCAGGGGGCAGCGGTGCCAACACTTCCCTCATCTTAGGTCAAGGTGGGCCTGTGTGATCTGACCACAACTTCCACTACAAAGCGCCCTGGAAACGCGGCCGTTCGTGTCCAGCCGTGCAGGACAGGGATGATCCGGTCCTGCCCGCGCACTCAGCCCATCCACAGCCTCCGCCCGTATCTTGGCTGCAACCGGGTCTGCTCTCAGCAAGATCCCCGAGGAAGGAGAGCTACGGGGCACGGAATGGAGGAATCCGAATTTCAAACAGACCAATCTGCTTTACAGAGCACGGAAAGGAGGTTTTCGGCGTCTCCCCCACTTGCCGACGGCGCTGAATAAAACTCCACCATAGATAATGGAACTTATATTTATTTAACAGTAACATATAGTATATAAATAGGGTAAATACTTTAAAATATACAATATATCACATTCGGACATTCGGTCAAAGAAAGGCAACTCTACATGTGTATCTAAAACATTAATCAAAAGAACAATGCACAGAGAAAGAAGCAGATGGCAGAAACATGTCAGGTCTGGAGAACAGGAGCAGACAAAGATTACAGTAGTACAAAATGCAACTCCGGGGCTGGTTAAGAGGACAGGAACCACGGGAGCTTTCACGCGATGCTTTTTGTGACAAACGCCTGTCCCCGAGAGGGTCTGGCTGGGCCGTACGGACGCTTTCCACACACCTCCGCCTTCCGCCGGTCACAGGGAGCTGCTGGGGGGCGGCAGGGGAAGGAAGAGATGCCAGGATGCCGCCGCAGCCGTGCACGGGGGAGCTCACCGCACACATCACAAACAGCAGACATACCTTGGGATGTGAGATACCAGCATTTTGCAACCTGGTGCCAAGCGTTAGCTGATGCTACAGGATTTCCAGCTTCATGAGCTGCACAGGGTTCCATCAGCCCCAGGCAACGGCTGCCCCTTCAGATCAGTGTTACCAGGTTTCTGAGCCCATCACCCCGAAGAATACCTAAATAATACACACTGCTCGGCACAGGGCATGACACCGTATGCAGAAACTAGGTTTTGGTGTTTCGCTCAGCACTGCAGGCCACGGTCTGGCCATTCATCCAATCTGCAAACTAGTCTGGGCTACGACCAGCCCTGGAGAAGCGAATTCCTCTCAGAGCATGCCAAGTGCTCCTCTACACAGCCCCAGCCCAGCCGTGCCTTCTCCAGCTGTGGATCTAACCAGTCTCTGACCCATATCGCTAAATCACCCACCAGCAAACAAACACCATGAGCGTTTAGAGTGACCTCACCAGGACAGACGGCTTCTCACGCCATCCAAAAGCGGCTTTCGAGCCACGTGCCATCCCTTTGCTCATTAAATACACTCACGTCCCTCTCTGTCCACTCTTGTAAGAGGTGTTTCCAAACCAGCCTGTCCCCTGCCAGGCAGCAGTCATACCCTCCTCAGCTTCAAAGCTTCACATTGGCCAAATCCTGCTTTTCTCTTGCTTCCGATGCAAGCACACGCGCTGACTGATACAGTACCTCCCCCCTTGCTGGTCTGCTCTCACGGTTAATTCCCTCTTGCTGGGCACAAGCAGGAGGAACTTCTCCGGTCGCAGAGCCCGCTGTGAACAAAATCTACTGTGCAATTCCGAGCTTGAGCCCTGCAGCCGGAGAAACTTCAGGTGAGCATCCCCGCGTCGCCCTACCTAGACATCCCTGGTGTCGGTTTGGCCCCTCCAGCAGCACGTCAGCCTCCCTCCAAACCTAAAATCTTGCGAGAGCTGCAGCATGACCAAGGTCCTGCAAGGCTTAATGCAATCAAACGAGACGCAGCGTGTCTTGCTACACGTCCCTTGGCATCACAGTTCACTCCTTTAGGGACTGCCAAAGCCAGTAACATCAGCTTTTCATTTCCTCTTACTTTCTAAGCCTAACTTGAAACACCTATGGCAAAGGAAAGCCACTCGCAGGCTGGGCTGATGGGGAAAACCCACCAGACGCTCCCCGAGACAGCATGCTGTCGCTAAGAGCTGAGCAGCACTGTCACGTATACTCACACCAGCGGTATAGGAGTGGGTTTGCCAGCCACAGCTCTCAGCCCGACGGAGGACACGCTCCGGTGCTCCTCAGTTATGTCTCAGCAAGATCAGCTGTACAGCTTGCAAATCACCTCAACGACCCCCCATCTCCTGCCCTTCCTCCTCCGTTTCTCAAACAGATGCGCTCTTCCCGTTCAGTTCACCGAGCTTCGGCACGGGATGCCAAACCCTTTCTACGTAGCTTTACCCTTCAGGATCAAAACAGGCTCAGAAGTCCAGGCTTTAACTGCTCTGCTGGGAAGGAAGGAAGAATAACGCTGCGGGCTCAGCAGGAAAGCCACCCTCGGGCATTGCGGCTGCTGCTGCTTCTCCCCCAGCCCTGGGGAGCCACTAAACGCAACTGCTTTGCCCTCCAGTGTCCGCATCCAGCACTACACCCCTCAGAAAGGCCCAAATGCTACTTCAAATCAAAAGCATGCAGAAAAGCTTTGCATTGGATTTTTGCCCCACTAATTACAACTAAAGGTTTAAAGCAAGACGAGCAGGAGACTAAAGACCCATATGAAAAACTTCTTACCATAAAGAGCAGTACACTTCTGCAATATTTACCAACACTATAGCTTCTTCTGACGACTGACTTCTGACCCACCAATGCACTACAAGGGGTTTTGGCAGACGTTGGCAATGGCCAGGGAGAATCCAGAAAAGCACCAGCTCGTCCGACCCCACAGGGCAAACTCCTTCTCCAGGACTACACAAACACCTCTCACTTCCACACCTACTCCCAGCCCGGGTGCTCCTTGCAGGTGCCCTCACTTCGCCTGGCTAAACTCAGCCAAACGTCACGAAACGCAGCCCAAATGTTCTCCCTGGGCAAAGCAAGATGGAAGCGCTTTAATTCTCCCCTCCAGTTTTCAAATCAGGGGGGGCTTGGACCAACATCCTCTACATCGATGAAAATAAATCCCTAGTTGAAGCTGGAAGAGAACAGTCTCCACAACCGGCCCAGGACAGCCTCTGCGTACACCATTGGCATTAACCAGATGCAATCCTCACCTGGCTCCGTCACAGCAATCCTGACTCCTGCCAGAAGCCGGCAACTTTGCCAGCACCGCGCTGAAAATACTTTGTGGAAATGGACCCTTCTTCTCCGCAACCCGTGCTTTCGATCAAATACCTGTATTTGCAGTACAACGGGCACAAACTTCGGCCCCGTGGTTCCTGTTTAGGGAGACGAAGCCGAGCTTATGACACAGGGAAGAGTCCTACGGAAACGCCAGCGAGAGGTTGGGATCTATTAATGCATTTACACACGCGTGCTCTCGCTCACTCAGCGTGAATGAAAGCAATGGCAGAATCAGAATATGGAGTACGAGCTACGAAGTATTTTCAGGTGGTTTATTTCCCGTCGATGCTCAGCTAGCTTGCAGCGTGTACATGCCTCCATATGGGGGGGGGGGCGTCTGCATAGGAGGTTTGTTTCAGCAACTGTTTCAAAACAGCAAAGTACTTCCGTATTATCTTTCCCTGTCACTCTTTCCCCAGGTTAAAATAAGGTAAAGTTTCTCTCTCCCATGCACAAACTATGGAAAGAAATAAAATCAGAGTCACCTTGTGTCTGGGAACGTTGCGTAAGGTATAAACCAGGGGTATTTTCACTGTCTGATCACAAAAAAAGGAAAAGCTTTACAATCTTTAGGGCTCTCATTTTTAAATAATAAAAAAGTATGACAAAATAAAGGAAAGTACTTAGATAAAACTTGCAACTATTAAGTACAAACTATTTATGACAAGATTTTAGTAAGCGAAGCAGGACAGAAACCTGCAGGTAACGAACCCAGACTGAAATGCGACATAGACCATGATAAACTCAGCAGCACGACATCTAGAACTCAAGTAACAAACAGGTGAGAGACGTGATCCCTGAAAGAAAAACAAAATACCCAGCCGGCAGCACCAGCGGGGTGCTGGAGCCCCAGCCAGCAAACTTCAGAAAAAAACCAAAACCAAAAAACCCCAAGTTGGAAACTGCTCTCCAAATTAGTTAAAATATCCCAGCGCGGGGTTTCCAACCATTGAGAAATGAAAAGGTGTGGTTCAAAGTTCCTTAAAGGTTATTTGAGAGGGGGGAAAAAAAAGAACTAAGTTATTTAAAGGGTTGTTCTTAATTGGCAGGAATTACTCAACGAAATTTCCAATGTTCTCTAAAACCTATTTACTTGATTCAGTTTTGAAGCAATTTGAACCTCACACATTCCCACAAGCGCCTGCTGGTTTCTTGACTCGTTGTCCCCTGTCTATTTCTGGTTCAATTAATTATCAAAATCTTATTTGCCAAAATATCAGCCGTAAGGGAGGAATGTGAGAGGCACTGCAAAAAACAGCAAGTGAAAATAGGTGCACGTGCCTGGGCAGAGGAAATGTGGCTGGATTCGCACAAGATCCTCCTCCGATGGCTTGAGCCTCGTGCTCGCCGCGCAGTCCGCAAGGAGACCGCGCACAGGCACAAACGTGGCTTTCTGGGAAAATTCACACTGCGCTCACGGTTACCACCGGAGAAGGTGATGGTCCCCAGAGTTGCCATCGTGAAGGCAGCCCCGCACCACGGCCCGGGGGAGCTGCATGGCTTCACCTTCCCTGCGGGCTCCCGCGCGCCGAGGCCGTCGCAGGGACGGCGCTTTGTGTGCCCCCCTGCGTAAACACGCTCACGGGAAAAGTTCAGCTTTGCCCACACACACCGAAGGTTAAGAACAGACCACGAGGACAGTCGTACCCTCCTGCTTTGCCCAACAGCCCTTCCAAGCCTTCACTCCTTTTCAGCTACAAACCCGAGATTTGCTCATTTGAACCAAAGCTATAAATACATTATTAAAAAAACCCCACAAATGCAAACATTTACCGAGAAAGGAACAAAAGTAACAGTGAAATGAGGCCTTGTTATTGTCTTAAATCAGGCAAGCCAGGAATTTCCTCAGAGAGGCTTGTCTGTTTTCAGTCCCGTTCCAATCGCCCGGCTGTCTACGCGTCCTCCAAGCGCCCTAACATACCCTTGTCGACAAGGTGTGCTTTTAGCGTGTTGAAGATGTGGAGCTGCTGATCTGGCCGCAAGGTTAAGAACTGCTGGATCAGTTTGCTCGGGTTAGGACCTCTGAAACACAAAAGCAGCATTATCAACGAGTCGCACTGCTAAGGCTTTGTATCTGGCAACCCAAGGGCAATTTCATCGAAATAATAAGCCTTAAAGTAACATCCGTATTGCCCGTTCCTTCACCACTTCTACCCAGGGAGCTTCACTCCATTTGAGATGTGGAAATGGATTCAAAAGGCACAGGATGCTGAACGGCAAACAAAAAGCCACCCCAAGCCCAATCCGTTCCAAGAGGGTTGTGCATCTTCCTGTACCAGCAGGTGCTCCCCCTCAAAAATCAAAGCAGCCACACAAAGGCAGTTCCTCGGCTCCTTCAGTACATCTTCTGTGCACCTACAGGCTTTCTTCTGTGCTTGGCTACAGAATACTTGTTAATGCTACAAAATCGGATTTTTCTGCTCGTTCAACTCTAGAAATCCTCCTCAAGACTCACAGGGAAGCAGGAGGGACACGGAGGCGTTTCAGAGGGACCGGAATAACAGACCACGGTAAATGGGCGTTGTGTTTCCAGCCCTGCATGACCCTGCTAAAAGATGCTGCCCTTCATCGAGCCTCTATTTCCTCTCTGTCTTGCGTTTTCAGATGTTAATCTAACGGACATAACAACTGTCTGTGTTATTACAAGCCTGTGCGTCACTTGAGTTTGACAGGGCC
This sequence comes from Rissa tridactyla, assembly GCF_028500815.1. Classification (NCBI taxonomy): domain Eukaryota; kingdom Metazoa; phylum Chordata; class Aves; order Charadriiformes; family Laridae; genus Rissa; species Rissa tridactyla. The sequence continues at coordinate 2,898,998 of NC_071485.1, forward strand.
CCCAAACTTCACCGCAAAGCAATAAATACCTGATAAAGCTTGCGATGTACACGTTAACAAAGGTAGCCATCAGGTACTGACAGTCAAAGCGGTCCATGATACCTCCGTGCCCTGGGATTGTGTTGGCAAAGTCCTGCGCAAAGCAGAAAGAATCGTATTGAGCAGCCTCAAATGCCCCTTACCTGGACTTGCTTATGTAGCGCTGCACGACACTCATACCCTCGCTCTAATTCTTCCCCGAAGGCAAAAGTCAGACGAAGACAACATTTTGTTTAACCGCTCCCTGGTTTTAAAAAGTTTCTCCTTTATGAAGACCACCAGCACCGGCGGGGCATCGAGGCTGAACTCGGATCTGTCACTCAAAGGCCAAGGAAGGCTAATGTTTATCTCTTGCATCCCCGTCTTGCCTTTCAAGGCATCTTAACCAAACACAGACTGTTTACACGTAAAACCAGCCTGCAAGACATCAAGGGAAGCCTCAGATTGCAAAATTTCCTGCCTGGGTCTTTCTTCCTCAACCTCAAGTTCTGCACCAAAGTGGGGTTTAGAATTTCGCAGCGGAAATTTTATGGTCTCTCCCCATTCACTCAGAAAAAGCAGATCCTGCTCCAGCATTTGGTCTGCGACCGAACAAACCTGCCCTCCCTTCCCAAAGCTCCCAGCCTGCCACCCCCTAGAGCACAGGACTGTTTCAGAGCGGTAGCGACCATTTGGTCTTTCCTTTCTAAAACGTAAATTACCTTCACCATCCTCACCTTGATTTTGAAGGCCCTCTTAAATCCACTAGCAAAGAAGCCTCCGAACGGCCCGATGAGGGAGGCGAAAGTCGACAGCGCGATGCTGTGGATTTGGAAGGGGTACATCCGGACTGTCTTCTGCAGAAAGAAAAACAGGTCAGAGAAGGATTTTCAACGAGACTAGCACCGTCCACCGCCTCCCCTCTTTCTGTGCTCTCCAGGCTTCAGACCAGTTGGTTTTCAAGTGGGTTCATGTCCCACTGGACCTGGGACAATTCCTTTGAGCCTTCAACCAACACGGAGCACCACTAAATTCCCCTTTTTCCAGATGCACCATCATCCCTTGTCACGTTCCTTCAAAGACCATCAAAATACAGCCCTCTTCTCTTTTCTTAGTGTTCCTGTCCCAATAAATAAGATCCAGTAAACGGAGAGAGGCCTACCCAGCCCACCACGGACTGCAGCACCACGGGGATGTTGTACTCCTGGAGCTGGAACAGCTCGGACGGCTCACAGTCCACTGTGAAGCTGTTGGTGTCATTGTTGAACTCCACCGGACAGGTGAAGCACCGGTACCCAGACATCACGTAGGACAGCTTCAAGGAGAGAGAAAAAGAGAGGCAGCAAGAGAAAACAGGATTCATATTTTCCCCAGCAACGTGGCAGAGCCGATCTCAAGGGAAAAGGCCACTCAAGGAGACAAGGCAAGGCGGGAGCCACACTCCCAGCTCCATTAAGAAGATTATTCTCCTGAGAAGCAATAATTGGCTAAAGGCAGAGTAAGCGTTCTCATTTAGTAAGTGCATCTGTTCAGCAAGCAGCGATCAGAGCCCCGTACGCACAGGCTGCACCTTTGGGCTGAGAGGATGGAAACAAGCAGACACAGAGATCACCATAAAACCAGAGAAGAATATTCCAAGAGCGCCGAATTCCCCACCCAGCCCTTGAAACGACGCACAGCATTCATCCAACAGCAGCAGAGAGAAAACTTCAAGGATAATTATTGTAATGAACCTGTCACAGGGTCTACAGAGTTCCTCCAGGACTCTGCTCCTTCTGCAGAACCTGCACCCAGCACAACACAGCCTTGGACCAGTTCGGACCCGGGTCAGTAAGGAGAATGGGAAGTCTCTGCCAAGAGCTGGGAGAGCTGCAAACTTGACTGCTTTTTTAGACAAAACCCTGTCACCCTACGAAGGGAAAAGAGCAATGAAGTAAGCACCACGATCGCTACTTACCAGCAATCCAAACAAAACGGTGGCAAAAAATCCTCCAATAAAACCCTCCCAGGTCTTCTTTGGGGAGAGCTGCCAGAGAGAGACGGGGGTAATTACAACCTGTCCCTCTCCGCACACCGCCGCCCACCTAAGCAGCCCTTCCTCACTCGGGAATCGCTGAGGCAAATACAAATTAGTGCCAACAGCCAACAAATAAGAGTTTGGTCAGAAGCTGACACTAACGCCTCGGTCTGAAACGGTTCGTTTAACTTTACAGCCTCAAGGACTGGGATGCACACCAACTTCACACTGGAGGCTTGCTTCAGGCCCACAACGAGCCACAAAACTGAAGATGGGGGAACACAGGACTAGACCCAAAGGAAGCAAAATGTGTGTTTCGTCCACCAAAGTGTTACAAACCTTGATGAGCGGCGTGCGGCCGAAGAAGAACCCAAACATGTACGCCATGATGTCGTTGCAGATCACACAGGAGATCGGGACGATGAACCTAGATGGGAGAAGAATCAAACCGTTGGAAAGTGCCAAGGTCCGACAACTCCAAGACTTAAATAAATGAGCAGCTGCTTCACAAGATGCTTAGCAGTGCCATCACATCAACGCCTCCCCCTCCAACGCAATGCCAGGAGCCACCACTTGAAGCTCCTAGGGAAACCTGGGGGGTCGCTCCAGTGCTCTGGGCTAAAAATCAGGTCGGGTCCCCACAACGGCCTGGTTTAAGCACATTTTCTTTTGCCACACGTGACGTGCTGTTAGACGGTCACCTCCTTTCCCCCAGGAGAGGGTGCGTTGTAGCTGTAAGCAGGCGGCTCCCAAAGCACTCGGGGCTGGTTGTGGCACGCAGAGGAACACGCGACCCTAAAGCGGCCACAATTAGTTCCTGCTCTTGGGAAGGTCACCAAAGGGGCTTCCCCTCTGCACAGCAGCTGGATTAAGGCGGCAGGTTGTAATCTCCTTCCTTTCGCAGTGCGGCTTTTTCCATTTTGCTAACAGCATTGCCCCAAATCAAGTGCCGAGCAGCACTTTCCCATCCATTTGCTAGAGGCGGGTAGAAAGAGAAAGCATCTAGACAGGCCTGACGCTGCCTGAAAGGTCCCTGCACCCCACCACGATTTCCAGATGCTTCTTTACAACAACTCCTTGTACTGCTCAAGTAGAACAGAGCAAGTTCTAAGTCGCTGAGGTATCACTCAATCTTTTGCTTTTCTATTCTGAAGAGGTTAGGCCCTCCCAGGAAGCACCTTCTCCTTGGCCATTTGTTTTTTAAAAGAACAGTTTTAACTCAAAACACGGTCATTCGTTTCAGGCTGCAGAAATCAAAGCGACTCAGAACACACGGCAACTCACCATATCATTCCTTCAAACAGGTTGTGAATGATGAGGTGCGACTGGGTAACAACAATTAGCAACGTCACGTGGGTCCATCCAAACTGGAAGAGAAGACAGCACGCAGTCCAGCCTGCCTAAAGACACTGCCCGTACGCAGCGCTGGCAGACATCAGATGCTGTTCGATACCTCTCAGACACAGAATGGCTCATGCAAATGTGCATTTCTAGCATGCACCTTCACCACGACAAACACCAAGAGCCACAGGAACAGTCACCTGTAAAATTGATGGGCACGTTCTTCAGCTCGAGCCCAGCGGTGACCTTCATTGGGAAGCCTTCTGCTGGACCAAACGCTCTTTAGCCCACCCCTATCCCTACCACACTGACTACACAAAAAGAGGAGAAGACTGCTAGATACCCAGGCCATATCCCTGCGTGCTGAATATACTGGAAAGCGAAACTAGCTGTGCCGATGGTCAAACAGGAGCAATGCCTTCCTGACGTTTGGGAAAAGGGGGACATAGCCAATTAACCCTGGTGGCCATCTACCCTCAGCACAAGAGTCAAGTAGCCTCGTGCAGTCCTCTCAGCTTGCAGCAAGTTTCTTAACAGCATCCACAAGCGCAGAGAGAAGAGAATACATGTTTGCAGGGAAGTCTGGTCAGAGCCAGATTCCGAAAAATACAGTCTGCTCACGGGAACTTTTCTTCCAGGCAGTGTTACAATGCACAGCCAGCACAGAAGCATCTACTGACACGTATTCCTCTACACGCCAACTTCGAGCAGCCCACACTACTCATTCTTCTGCCTCCAGCAGGAGCTGCCAGGCCCAGCATTTAACCTTACCATGTAGAACTGGAGGCGATAGTGTTTCTTCACCAGACTCAAGACGAACATGCAGAAACCTATGAGAGACAGAAGAAAAGTAAATGGTGGGAATGTACCTTCAACAATAAGAAATACTGTTTCGCCATGACTTTGCACAGCTCCTCAGGAGTCTGAGTAAAGCAGTAATGCAGAGTGGGAAAACGCGCTACTTTGGAAGTCACAAAATATCGTTGCCTACAAGTAACCCTTGGACAGATGAACAATCAAGCCTGGCTGTCCCATACCGGTTGCGGAATTTTCTTCTACAGAGCCTCATGTAGGAGATTTGCCACCACTACTCTAACCATGCAGCCAAGTTACAGCATCACTGAGCAGCGGAGATAATTCACTACGGAGACTGCATTGGATACAATACTCAGGACAAGAGTAGCTCAAGATTTCTCCCCACCAGCCCAGAGAAGATTAACCAACAGAAAATGTGGTCTCTACCTGTCAAGTATAGGGTGAAAGAAATGAAGCGGTGGTATTTGCTGAGAATTCGCAGGGGCTCCTCTCTCTGAACCAGGGTGAAGAAATAATCTGTCACAGTCTCACCATAGAAAAAGTAGTTTACGCAGAGCAGGAAGTACCTGGGAAGGATGCAGATGCTCGTTAGCAGGACCCTTAAAAGGCTTCTGGACAAACGCAGAATGTGACTGATCCCTAAGGTCTTCACATTGCTCTAGTACACTGCAAACGGGCTAACTTCAAGGGATGGCCAGGACTTTATTTCCCCTAGTTTAGAAACGTCACCTTCATTTACAGAGGTGGCTGCATCACTCAGTGCTCCCCTTTGTGACGGATCAACCGTTGGGGTTTGGTTTTGGCCTTCTCATGCACAAAGACTTTCTGCCTTTAGGTGGCACTCCTCAGCAGGCCTCTGCGAGCTTGTGCATGCTAAAAGCACCTGCTCTGTACCTTCTGAAAGCCCTGCTCCTGCCCGCTCCCCAGCCCTTAGGTCCCAATGTCCAGCCCTGCTTCACAACCACCCAAAAAAATCCCATCCCACCCAGGCAGCCATGCCCATCTCTAAGTGGTGACGCCTGTCAATGGTGTCCCTTGCACAGATCATGGCACTCAAATCTCTGTGCACTTCGTTAACAACAGGACAAACGTTATCAATACAGGCTCTTTCAAGATATTGATCTATCAAGATCTGGGGGGGCTTTTCCTTTACAAGAGCTGCTAACGCATGACCCTGGTCAACACACGGCGATCCCGGGGTCTCTGGCTTGGAGGTAGCCAGATGATTCTCTTGCTGACAGTCCGCAGCAAGATGAAGCGTTACCGCTGCACATAAGCCGGGGACGAGGAGCGGGGATGGGGAGCGGGGATGGGTAGCAGCCCCCTTACTCACCAGCTGAGCGTCCTGAACCAGGGCAGGTCATACGAGTGGTACACGTTGTAGCCAATTGTGATAATCTCATGGAAACATTTGATCTGGACACACATCACCTGCACAAAAAGACACCCAGAAGCTGTAATACACATTGGTTAAACGTCCCTTTCCTCAAGGAGATAAAAAAACATGCGTGTTCAGAGCAAAAGATAGTTTAGCAGTTGCTGTCAGTCTGGCAGGAGTCTCCTCATCCAACATGGGAAGCTCACCATGTTGTTTTTCCCTCCCCTTTCCTCCGCAGGAGGTTTCTAACAACCTCTTGTATCAGTTTGAATTGCAGCCCAATGCTAGCGCCAGGGCAGGCGGGCACAGATTCCTTCCAGGTTTCCTCCGCGCAGAGAGAAATCCAGCAAGGTGAATAAAGACCTCCGAAATACGAGGCTCCGAGCTGCCCACCCCAACAATCATCCCGGCCACCTTCCCCCTTATCGCTGTGAACGTGAAGGCATCTCTCTGGAGCACTTACTATCGTCATTAAGACCATGGGTCCCAAGTAGATGATGATGAAGAAGAAGGTGATCATCGCCAGCGTGAGGATGCCTCTCACCCACCAATTCTTCCATCTAGGCCACAGAGAAGGAAAGACGTTAGAGAAAGTGAAAACCAAGCAAGGACGCAGGACTGCACTTCTGCTCTCTGCACATCACAGGAAGGAAACTGAGCCCTGGAAACCCTAAGGTTCCTTTTGGGGCTGCAGAGAGACCCTGATCCACTGACGAAGGCCTGGTTGCAGCAGCTGCAAGGCTACGGCTCCGCTCAGTCTTCCCTGCTATGAACTTTACTAAATGCAGAAGACAATAGCCAGGTGTAGAGCACCTCCAAAGGGCACTGAAGCAGGACAGGAGAGCATCTGCTCCTGTTCTACTACACGTTTCCCACACCTTGGACAAGCTGCAGGATAAGTTCAAATAAAATGGGGACCATTACCCCTCTCTGCACTCCTTCTGAAAAGGAGACACGGGCCCTGGCGTCTTGTACCCTCGCTACTCTCCAACAGATCCCGCCTTGAGCCTCTCCCATCCTCACAACGCATCCAGGAGAGACGCTTTCTCCCATGATAGGAACAAGATGCTTTTTCCCCAAAGCAGTGTGTAGAAAACATTCCCAGTTTGTTCTTAAATCTTCTCCCTATCAGCATGCTTTCCTCAGGCATTCCTGCAGAAGTCGGTCAACACCAAGTCGTTAAAAACCAGGGCAGATGAAGACTTTGGTGAGTCAAAGTGAAACGCAACGTCTTCTGCCCCACCCGGGCCTCTTCTCACCTGCCAAGACCGAGCCCGCGGCGAGGCAGCCCTCCCGCAGCCCCCCCCACCACCGGTGCTCTCCCACGCACAGCAGCCCCGAGCGCCGCGCTCTGCTCTCCCCGCTACCATCACCCCCATCTTCTGTTTCCTGTGGCCTCGGGGGCACCTTCCTGCTGGCGCGCCAGGGAGGGAGAGCGCGGCGCTTCCGAGAGCTGCTCATTCGGCTTCCAGCCACCACCGCCATGCTGCCGGGGCTAGGAAAGCCGCGGTGAGGACGCGGGGACCCTGGCAGCAGAGGGGAACGATGCTCAGTGAGTGCTACCTTGAGGACAGGTTGGAGAGAGCTCTGTTCAGGACTTCTGGAGTGTCGTCCGATGTCGGCACCGGGGGCGATCCTCCAAATTCGGATTTGCTTTCGCTGTCTGATGCTGTCTCTCCATCCAGCTTGTTCTCAGACTCTGACTCCTACAAGTTAAAGAGAGACAAAGAGCTTCACTAGACACAGTGAAGACACTAGACACTCCGAAGAAACCCAGAGCAGCCCACGGGAAGGTAACACCAACCATCACCCTGCTTCTGCACGAGAGAAAAAGAAAATATTCTGGGCATTACATGGGGTTATACCCACAGGAAACACCACCAAGAGTTTTAGGTGACATACGTGATGGGTTTTACCCTCCATCAGTCTCTGCGGCAGCCACAGAAAAGGATCCGTCCCCTCTGAACAGGTAAAGACGCCTCGCAGTTGATTAATGAGTGTCTCCAAGTGCAGCAAGCGCGTAAGGGACACGGGCTTGTTAGCAGGAATTTTTACAAGGTCTCCCAATCCCCAGGCAGATCTCCAAGTATGCAACGCTGCCCAAATTAGACAGAAAGAAAGGCCTCCAAGTAGACAGGCTCAAGGCTTCCAGACAGACTTTTCAAGGGCTGACTTTACATGCAGGCACCAAAAATAACACGGAGCCCGTCCTCAGATAGCTGAAGAGGAAGAGCATGGCTTATCGCTCAGGCCCAACCATCCTCCCTGGCCACAGAAGAAACCTGATGTACTGGAAAGAAACGCACGTGCTTTCCCCACCCCTTGTACTGCTCCAGCACTTAGAGCAAAGTCCTGTATTTAGGGGGTAAATAAATACAGGCGAGGCAGGAGGTTACTGAAGGCTCTGCGACAGGCCAGTGGTGGAAAAAGGATTACGCGTGACCTCCTGTCTCCCAGGCAGCCCCATGCCCTCTCCCCAGCAGCAGTGCTTCCTCCGGTACACCCCCTGAATACAGAACGAATCCAAACGTCCATGTTTTGCCCCTCATTTCAGCGGCAGAGCTTCATCCTGCTCCTCAGTCCCTGAAGCAAGGAAGGAAAACGCCATTCCCTGGGGAGCGCTCGTGCATGAGGCAAAGCAGAGCCCATGTATTTGGCCTCAGACCACGGGCTATTTTAAACCTCCCGGAAAGGAGAGCGCGTTTGCAGGAAAAGCAAGGAGGGAGCCAAGCTGACAAACACTGGGAGCTCTGCAAACAAAGCGACTTCGTCCCGTCGGGCTCCCAGGCAGCGCTGCCCCGCGTTTGGAGAGGGGGGAACCCCACCAAAACAAGCACCCGCCGGAGCCGGTTCGGTGTGACCAAATCGAGGGGTATTTGTAGTTCACTGGAGCAGGAAGACTTGAGTAGCTCCCTTATTTAAAGCAGGAAAAGATAATTACTCCCCAAGGCTGCAGGCCAGGTTCATACAACAGACGAGGACAGCTAGGCACTGTCGGGTGGAGGCAGCTAAAAATACGGCGGCGTCATCAGGGAAGACTTCCGTGGACGAGCAAAGCACCAGCCATCGCACCCCGCGTCGCCTCCTCCTCGCCTTGCTCCGCACCCACTTCTTTCCATTCCCTTCACCTGGGAAGGACGAGGAAAGCACAACTGAACGCCTCTGGCAGCACTCACGTGGGTGTGGAGAGCTGGCGGAGAAACGCAACTTGCCTTTTCTTCAGCTGGTTTTCAACTGACCCGTAAAATCCACTTGTCGCTCAGACTTCAGAGAGATTTCGCGCCATTTAGCTGAGAACACAAATCTGTAAGGCAGCTGCAAAGGGCAGCAGGCGAAAAGACTGGAAGCGATAAAAGTCACTGAAGACCCTGGGTTTGGCATTCTACAGCACGGGTCAGGGGCCCTGTTCCTGAGCAGGTTTTGGGAAACGACTGTGTTTAGCTACACTCTGTTTCCCATCCCAATGCTTTCTTTATGCTTTCTCCAAGAACAGGATTCTCTGAATTATACCCCTGTGTGCAATCTACATAGCAGAGAAAAGCTTCAGCTCCAGCCTGCCCAAACTCCGTTTCTCCTTCTGGCCTTCTAGATTACGTTTAGGATACGGGGGCTTTGCTTCTCTTGTTGCGCGTTTCTAAAAAAGAAAAAATTAACGTGACCGATTCAAATCTAATGGCCAAGGAAGCGCTTAGGTACTCGCAGCAACCACCACCACCCGTATAGGCTAAAACCAAACACCTTAGGCAGAATTTCTAATGCAATCGAAGCATCCATCATCTCACGCAAGCCCCAGGCTCGCCAGCCGTGCGATACAAGGAGCAAGCATTGGAACGAGGAAGCCGATCCAAGCCAGCATCCCTGCGTTTTATTCCCCAAAGCACTGACGTTGCAGGGCGAAGTGCAAAGCAGGCAAATTATTCCTTGCCTGTAGCCCAAGTTTCACAAAGTGCTCAGAGACCAAAAGAAAGGGAAAGAGCATTGATGCCTCCCTCCCTTCCCCTCCTGGCCAAGAACACGAAGGATGAAAGCAACTGCGCAGCTCAAGAGACAGAGGAATTTGATGTTGCAACCGAGCGAATCTGACAGCTGCTGGAACGGGCAATCCCCGTCTCTGCCGCCGCCCAGCCCCTGATTTCTTGCACTGACACAACGGTGCAGCCCAATTCGTGTGAACCACATCCCCAGCGACCGGCTCCGCCGCTTTCAGCACAATGCCAACCCAAACCTGGTGCTGCAAAGTGGTTTGGTCTCCCAGAGCAGGGGCTAAGGCTCGCAGGATCAGTCCAAGGGCACCCGCATCCCGCGGTTCCCCGCTTCATCCTCAGCAGTGGGAATAGGAGAGGTTGTGCAACAGACGCGCAATACCCACAGCTCCAAGAAACATTGCCACGCTCTTTCCAGAAAGCACAAAGGCAGCAATCAAGAGGTTTGTCGAGATAAAGGGACATGGCTACGGTGCAACACCAAGTGTAGGACTCACTCCCACCACGTGTCTTGCTTGCTCAATTTAAGCCTGATGGGAAGTGGAGGCAAAACGTTTTCCCTGATGGAAGATGGAAGAAATCAGCAGTCCAAGTGAGGGCTAGCATACATTTTGACATCTTCATCTTGAAAACAACTGAGCAGCGTCGGGAATCAGCTCTTCTCCCTACTTAGATCCTTGAAACAGGCTGCTGAGATTATATAGGACATTGTGCCAGATATAGGCTATGGAGAAGACTCAGTAATTGACACTATTTTTATACCTTTTATGCAAATTGCAGCCATCAGCCTACAAATCACCAGTTTAAGCAGCTGAGCAGGGTGCCAAATAACTTGTTTAAGCCTGAGCGTGATGCACCCTGGTCTGGGTTACTTAATCCAGCTGTGGCATTGCCTCGGTCACCCCCTCCCGCACGTTACCACTGCCCCCTCGCTGCTCCTCCAACCCGTCCCCGAGGGATAATCATCAGATAGCAACGCTTCCCACAAAGCAGCTTGCAGCAGCAAGCAGAGAGCGCAAACCGGCACAGACGACAGTGAGCGACGCTCGCCGAGGGCTATTGCCGGTGAAAATTTAAGCTCATTACAGTCGGTTCTTCTGCAAAGAGCTTGTGACTGCACGGGGCGGGTTTGGGCTGTGTTAAGCCATAGCCTGCAAACAGCGTCCCGCAAGGCCAGCACCAACAGTGTTTCAGGGAAGCTGGCTCTAATCGATGGCATTCTGTCACCAATTCTGCTGCTCCGCCAAGAAATACCATCTTTCTGATGCCTCTCCTGAGCTGTTCTCTCCTATTTCCGCCCTGGTAGCAAAAGCCTGGAGAGACCCAGACTTGCAGCGAGTTAACCCACAAATCACCACTTCTCTCCTTTCCCAGCTACCGGACCATACTCCCTCCTTGAGCCTTCAACGGACCTTTTCTCAGCCCTTTTTTGGCTGTTGTTTAGGTTCTTCCTAAAATCAAAGCTATTTAGACACGGGCTGATCCTCACATCCATCTGATCACGCCTGAACCTACCATGACTTTGAGGGAGAAACTAACACCCCACAACCCTGGTACCTGAAAGCTTCAATCTTGCACCAGGGTCTCACTGAACCAGACGCTGCCCAGACAAATGAAACCTTTCAGCAATCCCACCACCTTCCACCGGTGTTCCATGCTGGGACAGAGCCAACTCCAGCTGCATTTATTCCGTATTCTCTTACCACACCTCTCCCTCGCCGATTTTTCCTGCTATTTCAGTTGTCGGTGTTCCCTCCGCCCCTCTCCTCCGGGGCAGGAGGCCAGAGCACCCGGTGCAAAGGGTGCCAGGGCGTCAGAAATCCACCTGCGTGATGCAGAGCCGGGAAACAATTAAAACCCATTAGCGAGAACAAAACAAACTTTCCCCCCGATTACGGCTGGAATCTGGCTTTATTTTCCCATTTCTTTTCCAGGGTAAGCATTAAGTCTATTAAAACACAATCAGATGCAGTAGCTTTTACTGTCTTTTGTTTACCAACATGGAGTTATTAAATTGAAGGACTTCCTTTTGTGCAAATCTGCCTGTCCAGCACCGTAGGCGAGCCCAGTGCTCCTTCTTCAATTTGCCATCTCAGTATTGGAGGCTTCTTAAAGGATCAAGGGAATAAACTAATGCAGGAATAAAATCAAGATAGCAACATGCATTTTATCCTAACCCCTTCATTTCTACACAAGTCATGACGAGAAGAAAGAGTAAAAACCCCCAGATCCCTGCGAGGTCCGTTCCTCCTGACGGATGAACCAGAGCCGACGGAGGAAAAAAGCCCAGGTGCCCACTCGCTTGTCAGACCCGTGGAATCAGTGGATCTAAGCAACATTCGTGAACAAGTATTTTATCACCCTAAAGAAAGATAACACGGAGAAATGCGTTGGCTCAGCTCTCTTTAAACAACTTAACTCCGGCAAACACGCGGTAAGAAATTTGTGCTCATGTTTTAAATGGCTTTCTCGCAGCGGACGCTGGGAGCGATCAGGTTTTTTGCCCAAGTATCCATGACACGATCTCAGTTGTCATAGAAACAAGTCAGCTGTCTCCCTGCCAAAAATTTTCTGCCCAATACGGAGATACGGTTAAGGATTGAAGGCTGGTAGATTAAATTAGTTCAAGAAATCGCGTTACTTGTGCACCTTTCTTGAGGCAAGGTGCTGTTTTATTTAGACTTCCTGCCAGATTTTAACAAAAAGCTGTGACGGAAAATGCTAATACACTGCTAATGAGAAAAATATAGTTGCTTTTTCAGGCAATAAAATCGACAGCTAGAACAACAGCGACCAACTGTACTAAAGCCTCTACTACTCTCACCTCTGAGCACATTTGCAGGACCAAGGCCAATATAATTAGTCTAATGGATGCAAACCCAGTGGCCTCGGTTATGAAAATCTTAATGTTTTTCAAAAGTGGGTTTGCTTCCTACATCCGGGAAAACCTGTCTGCTCCCTTCCCCTCTCCCCTTCTCTGCGTTACCCACACGGCACCCGCCCGTCCCCGAGGGCTGAGCCACCGCACGCAGCGCGGCCACCCAGCCCCGGCAGGTCCCCCGCGGTACAAAATCACCCCCTCGCTCCCGAATGATGGAATATTCTCTTTTAAAGGTTTACAAGCGCAGAAGGGTGAAACAAGAGAGAGACGGCTGGAGACGCCCAGGTTTCATTTGTACCAAGGTCCCAAAAAAGCACTGGCTTTTGGCAAGCGGGCACAAAGTAGCTCGTGTCCTCTTGGGCTGTGAAGTTATCTGCAGGGCAATTAAATTCAAGTTTCTCGTGTCCCCCAGTCAAGATATTGATTGTCCCCCAACCAAGCCAGCATCCAGTGGTGCCCGCTTGATCTGTTGCTCAAAAAACCAAAGATCAGTTTCCATTTTTGTTTATATGGGGCTCCCTTCCCCACCCCAAAAGAACACATCCCAGTTGAAAGCACGCACGGAAATTAGGGCATGCCTAAAAATGGAAACCATTAGCAGATAAGACCACAAAAAGCATAAATGTTTGCGGAGTGGCTGAAGTAACTGAGAAAACTCCCTTTGCCATCTCACGCTCCCGAAGCCGCCCGCTTTGTTTTGACCAGAAGCAAGCTCAGCTCGCCCGCGGGCAGCGGTGGGAGGTATGCACAGTTCGCGTTTACCCGCACGACGGTCTGATGATACGAGAGCCTGATCCCAGTGTCAGCAAATACGATTCATGCGGAGTCGCACATCCCTGTGACTCACTTGGCACAAGCTAATCCTCTGCCTGACCCCCAGCACAGCACCCGCTCCGGGGTCTGTTTATTCCAGGAAATCAAGAGGGTAAATGCATCAGGCTCCGAGTCCTTTCGAGAAGCTATTGTATACAGAAGAGCACAAAAATAGGTTGCTGGTTCTGGCATTCCCCCAGAATTTCCTACGGTCGAGAAAGGAACCTGCCTCCCCCTCTGACACATGTGATGGAGATGTTTCGGAGATAAGCTTCAGGGCTGGGCTCTCCTGGATCTAACTGCCATCGCTCTGCTGCCGTGGCATTTACCGAAGCGTCTGGCTTTGTTGTCCCTGCAGAGACAGGGAAACACATACGGAAAGAAGGAAGCAGAGCTCCTGCGCACCTCTTGGAAGGGGTGGCTGAAAGAGGCCGCGTTTCGACATTTCGATCTGTTGTTATTTGGAAGAGCCGTGAGAAACAAGAGGGAGAACAAACAGCTCTGCAGCCAGGGGTACACTATTTGCATCGGAAGGTTAGTGCAGGAAAAGTCTATTTTTGTCCTCTGAAATGAGAGCTTGCATCATGCCAAGGCTGATGGCTTCTGACCCTCAAATTCCTCTGGAGTTATACATATTTTTCCAAAACCTAATTAGAAAAAAATCTTACCAGTGTATTTAATTTGCTGACTATAAGGTGGTACCACAACCTTGTGTTCACATTTCTCTACCGGTCAATCCCGTTGGCTTTATTTGAGCTCATCAAGGAAAGGAGCCATGTAGGAGTTGGACCAGTATGTTTAGACACAATCCCGATGAACCCAAATCAGTGGTTTTCTGAAGGTACAGCTATCACCATAAACCTACATAAACCTATCGCACGAGTTGTTCTAAAAGAGAAATCTATGAATCTTCACGGTCCTCTGTAATCCTGGAAAACATAAATCAGAGAAAACTCAAGTGCAGCAGGTCACCAGGAGGGACACCTGCTGACACGGACCACGTTTTGGGGGAAAACAATAGAGCTGTTGACTGGCACAGTAATAATTTTCTGTCCCAAATTCCAGCAGACGTGTCCTGGCCAATAAAAAGAAAAGCGGCAGTATTCTCTCCTTTCAGAAAGGGCGTATGGATTTGCTTCTTCACATAAGCTGGTTTCCTAAGGGTTTTATCTCCAAGGGTAGTCTACCCCTGGTGCACATCACTGCTCATTAAAAGCAGGAGGATGAAATGGTTTTCTTGCCAGCTCATGTGTGGTATGCAGTTGATGGACAGCACAATTGGTCCTTGGCTTTTCTCCCCGCTGGGAAGAGAAACGCAAACGTCTCACCACAGCTTCCCTCTTCTCAGCCCCAAACATCCCTCCATTCACAAGAATTACTCCCCCCACCCCAGCACATCATTGCAATCACACGGCTTTGGAAGCGCGAGCAGAGACACCCCTCACGTACGGAACAGCTCATCGGAGCGCTGGGCAAGAGCGCTGGCCTCAACCTGCCACGGGGGGGTCAAAGACAGCAGGAACATCCCTCGGGAGCCGCGGATGTGCCACCACCTCCCTCCATCACCCTGCACTATCCTGACCTTACTGCACACAATTAACAAGACGCGGTCGGGAGCGAGGACAGACCGCCGGAGCAGCAATTCGGTAAGAAGCTCCCAGATCCACTAAGACCCAGCGGGAACGCTGCAGAAAACAGGTCAGCCATCTGCCTGGAGGTACCGGCGACTGCCAGACACTGCCAAGAGAGACACTCTCTCGTGCAGCCCCCTCCAGACCAGGCAGAAATAAATCATCTAGTCATCAGCTACGGAGAGGGAACAGAAGCCAGCTATGAAAATATCCAAAGGGATGAGTAACAGAAAAGCCCTGTGCACTTGGGGGGTTTCACCTGAGCACCGCGAGTCTCCGTGCTTGCTCCGTCACGCACGAGTGCCGCGTACAGCTCCCTGCGGAGCGGGACGGAGAGGACCTCGCAGCTCGAGGCGCAGGCATCCGACCCTTAACAGGACAAAGTCTTCCTGGGATCAAACTTCTCCGGCGTCGCCACGAATGAGCGAGGAAACAGGCAGTTCAAAGGAACTCCTTTGCAAAAAGGAGCAGCGGTCAAGTCGAACGCCATCCAAAGGACGCGATGAGCAGCCTGTAGCTCTTTTGGCAGCTCCAGGGCAGGCCAGCAGCTGGCGAAGGTATTAAATTTGACAGCCGGTTATAACGAGCTCCATTAGAAATGCAGTCGGTCCAATTTCTCCTTGCCACAATTAACAGTAACGGGTACCAAAGCACTCCCGTTGGCAGGCACACGGAAAGCTGAGCGTCGAACGGCAGGGAAGGCCGAAATGTATTCTCACATGAGACCTGAGACTGCTAGCCTCTATCAAGAATAATGGCGGCTCACGCTTCAGCAGAAGCCAAGCAAACTGATGCTTGGTATCAAGCCTCAAATAATATTAAGAGTTATTAAAAACAATAAGGCTTTGGGGGGGGTCTGGAAGCGGACTTGTACTTCTGCCTCTCCCAATGAAGACGAAGAGAGGCATCACTCCAATGGTTTATTGGACTTGGTCCTACGAGAACGTCATCTTGTTACCGCAAACTCCCAATAGTGGGGGCTCTCCTGTGACCTGGGGAGGAACAGGATTTGAAACTGCCTAAACCTTCTGAGCGCCTGCACCGTCATTTCTCTGCGTCCTGCACCTCTCCCACGCTCAACGCCAAAATCGGAGCTGCTGCATCCTTTCCCGCGCGCACCAGGCAGCCGTTCACCTCCACCCCTCGCCCTCCCAAGCAGCCCTAAGGGACAGTCACTTGTCAGCGCCAGCGTTCAAACGCCCGGCATTCACTTAGCTCAGCATCTTCGAGGCGCTTTAGATCACTAGGGAAGTCTCGCAAAATGCCTGGGAGCACAAGAAATCACAAGGCTCGGAAGCCAGAGCCTTTCACTTTTCGTACCACGCGATACAGACGTAGCCAGATTAAAAGTCACACCATCAGTCCACAGCAAAACCGGGCCGGAAAGAACAAGAATCCTCATCATCGAACCCTTCACAAGTACAGAAACATTTCACCCTTGCTCACTTCACGCCTGCTCTTCAAGGCCTCGTATCAGCGACGCAACGCTCCTGCCGTTGCCGTCACCCCTCTTCCCGTCAGAAATGAGGGTGCCCGGCTGCGGTGGGTGCAATGAGGTGCCCAGCGCTGCACGGTGCAAAAACCCACCCGCACGGGCCATCGCACAGAAATGCCTGCCAGCACGGCGGCTGCAGGGACCACTTGCATTTGCTCTTGCAGCTGCCACCTCTCCTAAAAGGGACGGTATTTTCCAGCAAGACACTGGCTGCCAGTGACAAAGGGGTCGGCACACAAAGCCACAAGTGATGTAGGGGTGTGACGTGCAGCCCAGATAAGCCTGCCCAGAGAGACCTGCCCTCCTCTCCTTCCCTGGGACTAGGCCACGGGATGTCTGAGACCCCCCCCCGATTTCAGACAATGTCCTAGCAAAAGGCTGGAAAAGGAAAGAACCCGCCGTCCTCACACCAAGTACAAACCACTGCTGAGAAATGATCTTAAAATCCCACTAAACCAGCAGAAATGTTCGGAAGCGCTGCACTCATCGTGAAACAATTTTCTTTCTCACTTCCCTTGTTCTCGTTGGCAGCTGGAAGAGAAAATGTGATTTAATGGGATGCACAGAACCCAGGAGAGAAGGCATTGACCTCTGGTTTTAGATAATGAGTCTATAAAGCAAAGGAACGAGCCTATAAAGAACGGGATCTGTAAGGCAGCAAGAAACTAAAACTTGTATCAATCCTCTAATCTCAGATATCTCCACACTAACAGCAACAGTTAACAGCATCCACGTCCTTCGGGCTAAGAAAATGGGTACTAAGCACAAATAAGTTGGGTACCAAGCACAAGTATCAGCGCGAGTTTCCCTGTTTTTCCACTGGGGAGATCAGAGGGAGTTCACCGAGCAGAGTACACAGATGGTGCCTTGTTCCCTTTGGGACGAAGACTGTGTGTTGCACAACAGTTTTAACAGAAATCGATTTTAAAATGTTCTGGCCGGACGGTCTCAACCGAAGCAGCAGTTTCGGCTGTAAGCACTGCCCTGTGCCAGCGGGGAGGAACACATCAAAGCCGCGACACTGTGCAAGGGTTAGAGGACCAGAAAGTGAAACCAGCCTCTCGCTTTCCATTATCAAAACTGCAAAGTGGGATCAAGTACGAAACACAACTTTCCGTGCCTTATCTTAAAACCCGCCTCGATGTTTACATCTCGTTTTAACTCGTTTCCTTTAACGCACCAAGAGCTCTTCTGAGAAGACAGAAGGGTTTCCGTAGAACACAATATACATCACTAAATTATTTTTCTTGGCAAGGTGAACCGAATGACAAAGCAGAAACGGGGAACTCCCCTCTCGACAGCAATACCTGCAGGAACGCACCAGCCAGGCGGAGACCACCGATAAACAGGACACGCGCGAGCAGTTTTGCTGCGTTGGCTTTATCCTGATGTTATTGCCAGGCTCTGACAGGCATTTCCCGAGCGCTAAAAGCACAACGGCTTGATCTCAGGGGAGGCAAGAAAAATCTGCCAGCGAGGTGTGCTGCCACAGAAAGCACGACGCTGTAGGGTTTTACTAATGGCAGGATTACAGTTCCCAGGTGACCTCCTGCCAGGCTCGATTTTAACAGTTTTGGGAAATTCTCTGCCTCCCGTAACTGCTTTCTGTTGTCCAGCACCTCAGAGGAGCTCTTCTTCACTGCCTGGAAACATTTTTTCGTTTTCTTTTTTTTCTCTTGCAATTCATTTCAGCTGCTTTAGGATGAGCAGCACGACATAAATGTTCCCCCTCTCTCGTAAGGGCGCTTCAAGTCATTGACTCGAAGGTGCTATTAGAGGAGCCCTTCAGAAGGCTCATTATATGTAAAAAGCATACTTGCCTGGAGATAACAAGATTGCACTCAAAATAGCGGCCCTCTGACCTTCTTTAGGAAGGCATCACAAGTAGCTAAAGGGAGATCGCAGCTTGGCCGAGGGAGTCCGCGTACCGGTTAAGCAGTACCAGCCCTCCCAGGCTGCTGAGGGACATCTTCCAACTCCCACCAAAGTTCTGGAATCTAAAAGTCCCTGAAGATTTTCTGCTGCAAAATAAATTCCAACTGAGAACAAAAGTACTTGTCTAGAGGATAACGGCTTTGCCCTACGCGCAACAACAAGAAAACAGGAGCCATCTTACTGCTCTCTTCACAGAGGTCGGGAAATCTGGATGTCTCTCGACTTCACGTAAGCTACAAAAAAGGCAGAAGCGTCAGGTCTACGTCGAGGCAGCCCATGCTCGACGCTGTCAGCGTGGTCTGTCCCAGCTCCCCCTCGAATCTCATCCGAACAATAAACCTCCCTCAAACCTGACTGTACAGCTCCTAGCAGGCGCTACAGTGGCATGCAAAACGGCATTAAATGTGACATTTAAACTGCAAAAGACATTGCGCCTGATGATTTCACGCTTCTCTAAATCGTGTACTTCAGGCGTTAGCAGAGGGAACGTCAATATGATGCTACTACGGACAAATGGACAAGCGAGGGGTTGTTCCCAAGGTACAAACGCAGCGAAGAACCGATTTTCCCTCCAGTTTTCGCTCTCTCTGACCCTGGAAATATTATCAACAAAAGTTTTTTCTTGACTGCTTATTCTTCTTTTTCCTCTCTGGGGAGGAGGCGCAGGGGTAGAGATGACACGGGTGACAACACAACTCACGGAGTGAATGCCGACCTGGGAGCATCCCACTGGAACAGGAGAGACATTACAGGAAAACGGAGTCGGGGTTTAATTTTCATGGGTTTTCTTCGGAGAAATGCCACCGTTAAACCTCCTGAAACCACCGACGGCGACCAGGCACCCCACCGCGGGGGGGGTTACTTAGGAGACACCGAAGTCTTCCCTAAGGGGTTCGTAACCCCCACCTGATATCCCATAAGTCCAGTTTATGCCCCGATCCCACGTTCCTGGAAGGGGGATGCGGGCCCGGTTGCCCAGCGCCGGACACAGCCCCCCCCCGGCCGGGCTTCGCTCGTTCGGGTCCGGTTTTGGGGGTGTCGGGAGTAAATAAACTAAGCGCCAGGCCGCCGAGCACCGGCAGAGGCGCGGGGTGCGGGGCGGGCCGGGGGGCACAGCCGCGGCCCCGGCGGGAGGAGGCGGAGGGTCCCCCGCGCTCCGCAGGCCGCGCAGGCCCCGCGCCCCGCCGCCGCTCCCCGCGCCGCGCCGCCCCGCCGCTGCCCGGCCTCCCCCCGCCGCTCCCCCGGCGCGTACCTTCTCCTCGGGCTCCTGCGCCCCACCGGGCTCCCGGCCGAGCCGCTGCCGCAGCTCGCTCATGCCGGCGCCGCGCCCGCCGCCGCTCCGCGCCCGCCGCCGCCGCCGCCGCGACCCCCCGCCACCGCCAGGGGGCGGGTGAGGGCGGACGCGCCGCCGCCCAATCGGCGGCGCGGGATGGGCGCGGGGGGCGGGGCTTCGCCCAACGCTGGTCCCGCCCAGGTGTACCCGGATGTGCGCCCGCCGGCGCCATGATGGGTGGGCGGAAGTGCGTCGTTGCCGCCGGGGCGGAGCGGCCGCCTCGTGTCGCGATAGGGAAGGCCCCGCGCGCGGGAAGTTCACGGGCTTGGGGCAATCGCGACGGCTTTGTCGTAAAGAGGAGATTCTGGTTTTCACTCAGGCGCCGAGTTCCTGTCAGGAGAAGTCCTTACGGACAGGCCCGGCGTGCGGCACCGGCGCTGCGGTGCGGGCGGAGGACGGGCTGCGGGGGTCACAGCGGCCGCCACGCCTCAGCCGGGGCCGCCATCGCCGCACGGCCAGGCGCGACGGGGGCCCGCGCTACGGGCCGTGTGTGTAACCCGCGTGGTGATTGGCTCCCGCCTGACGAGGGGGCAGGATTAAGGGGAGGAGCGGTGCCAGGATTGGCTGGAGAGCGAGGGGACGGATCTGACATGTGAAGGTGGATAGGGGTCGGCTGAGGGAGGGACGCCGGCGATTGGCTCGGTGCGGCGGTGGGCGGGGCGGAGGAGGGTATAAAAGGGGCGCTTGGCGGGCCGTGGCGCTTGGCGATCAGTTGCGTTCCCGCGTTCGTTCCGTGCTGCCGGTCGGTGCCGCCGCTGCGAGGATGTTCGAGGCGCGGCTAGTGCAGGGCTCCGTCCTGAAGCGGGTGCTGGAGGCCCTCAAGGATCTCATCACCGAGGCCTGCTGGGACCTGGGCTCGGGCGGTATCAGCCTGCAGAGCATGGACTCCTCGCACGTCTCCCTGGTGCAGCTCACGCTGCGCTCCGAGGGCTTCGACACCTACCGCTGCGACCGCAACATCGCCATGGGCGTCAACCTCTCCAGGTGAGCCCGCCGGGGCCTCGCTGGGCTGGGGGGGCGGGCCCGGGCCTGGGCCAGAGGCGCTGCGGGGCGCGGGGCCCGCCGGGGTGAGGTGGGTGAGGGGGCGGTGGAGAGCGAGGGGTTCCCTGTGCCCTCCCCCCCCCCCCCCACGCCGGGCAGCCGCTCCGGGGGCGGGCGGGGGCCGCTCGCAGCCCCGCTGGGCCCTTCCCCCAATTCTCACAGCTTTCCGCGCCGTTTTTCGCGGCGCGCGCGCGGGGCCGTGACGTCACTGCCGGCGCGCCGTGGCGGGAAAGGCTGGCGGGAAGGCGGGGGAGAGTCGCCGCCATGGCGGGAGTTGGGGGGCGGGATCCGGGGGGGGTGCCGTGGGGGGAATACGGCGGGAGGACGGGCCCCGGCGCTGCTCTTCCCGCCCGGCTCCCGCTGAGGGCCCTGGCGGCCGCTCCCCACACGCCGTTTGCGGCCCGTAGCGGGCGGTGGGCGCGCGGCCCTGTGCCGTCTGCTCCTCATCCCCCCGGTAACCTGCCTTCCCCCCCGCAGCATGTCCAAAATACTGAAATGTGCTGGAAATGAAGATATCATAACCCTCCGAGCAGAGGACAATGCGGATACGCTGGCTCTAGTGTTTGAAGCACCAAGTGAGTGTTCGATGTTGTAGAACCACAGAATGTTGGCAGGGACCTTAAAGCCCCCCCAGTGCCACCCCCTGCCCTGGGCAGGGACACCTCCCACCAGCCCAGGTTGCTCCAAGCCCCGGCCAACCTGGCCTTGAACCCCTCCAGGGATGGGGCAGCCACAGCTTCTCTGGGCAACCTGGGCCAGGGGCTCACCCCCCTCACAGCCAAGAATTTCTTCCAGATATTTACATCTCACCTCTTCCAGTTTGAAGCCATTACTTCTCATCCTGTTACTACGTGCCCTTGTAAAAAGTCCATCCTTAGCTTTCTTCTAGGCCCCTTTTAGGGACTGGAAGGAACTAATTTGCTCCCGTGATACTTCTAGGTAGTCTTCATAAACCGTGCAGATGTGAGGGGGAAGGAAATAACAGTAAATACTCCAGAAATGGCTGGGGACACCTGATACTTACCCTATTGAAACAGCTTAGTCAGCTTGTCCGATACTGTCTTTGTAAGAGACTTTTTTCAGGCCACACACAGATGCTGTCCACGGCTGGGTTGCTGTCCTCTTACAGCCTACAAAAGGCTGGGTCACTTTCAGATTTCTAGCTCTAATTAAACGAGATGGATCTTATTGTCATAATTGAGGTGTTTTTACTTGGGGTAGGGGAAGGGGCAAAACGTTAAATTCAGGATGATAACTTCTCAGCAACGCTTGGTCAAACTGTGCTTTGTTTCTTTAGATCAGGAAAAGGTTTCTGATTACGAGATGAAGCTGATGGATCTCGATGTGGAGCAGCTTGGAATTCCAGTAAGTAGTGGCTCAAATGGCTGACTACGCTTTCTCCCATAGGAATGGGTGTTTTCCCATGTTCACATCAGATTTAAGAGTTTGAGCTTGTAAAATAACTTCCTTTGGAAAGAAAAACTCAAGTGTAGTGACTGCACCAAGCTTCTTGGTCGAAGTTTCATTATGACGCTTCCTTTGCAGGAACAAGAATATAGTTGTGTAGTGAAAATGCCTTCTGCTGAGTTCGCCCGCATCTGCAGAGATCTCAGCCACATCGGCGATGCCGTTGTCATCTCCTGCGCGAAAGACGGTGTGAAGTTTTCGGCTAACGGGGAGCTGGGAAATGGAAACATCAAACTGTCGCAGACCAGTAACGTGGATAAAGAGGAGGAAGCTGTAAGTTAAGCTTTCATGGGTGCTGTGGTGTCCTCGGTGTTGAGGTCTCTACTGATATGTCCAATTCTCTGACTTAACGGGGGTTAAAGCTGGGTGACTGGACTGTGGATTTCTCTGGTTTATAGATTAGAGTCAACAAATCGTTGCCAACTTCAGCTCCTTACCCCGGGGCCTGCGAGCAGTGCTCTGCAGAGCAGAGTGGGGAGCGGCACAGTAACTGCCTTTGCATCAGGTCTCTGAATCATTTGAGAGGCTGGAGGGAACTCGTTGCATTTACTGAGGTCTAACGAGGCTGATGGTTTCCTAGGTTACAATCGAGATGAATGAGCCAGTCCAACTGACCTTTGCCCTGAGGTACCTCAACTTTTTTACCAAAGCCACTCCTCTGTCACCCACAGTAACCCTCAGCATGTCTGCGGATGTCCCGCTTGGTGAGTAGAAGCAGCTCTCCTTGAAAACGCCCTTGTGGAATGTTGCCGCCTTAGAATTGCATTAGGAACTCTTGATCAAATGGCGTTTCTGAAGAACCTTCTGAATACTTTTTTTTTCTTTTTCCCAGTTGTGGAGTACAAGATTGCTGATATGGGACACTTAAAATACTACCTGGCCCCAAAGATTGAAGACCAACAAGATGGCTCTTAATTGGAGTAGGACTGAGGGGGAGATGCGGGCAGCTGCCTTGGAGAAGGAAGTGCTGGTGGTAGCAATTTCAGTGCGTCGGAGCATCGCCTGAGCGCTGTTAGGCATGTCGTGTAGATATCTTTGTAAATATTTTTCAACTTGCTCTTTTGCTCTACTGGTGTCATTGGAAATAGGAAACTTTGTTTTTTTCTAGGCTGTTCCTGTACTTGCAATAATCTCTTACGTAGATGCTGTCTTGAGGTGAAATGTCTTGCTCCTCTCGCCTTGTGTTACAGAAGGGGCGCGGTATTTAACTTGCAGAAAGACGACGTTGCCTTGAGTTTCACCTGTGGACCTGTAGCTGACTAGGGTTGCTGTTCAGTTATGCCACGAGTTTATTTGACCTTAACTTCGTTTATTTTTGAAGCTGATACTTTAACTGAAACTTGGAAAATGGAAATAAAGAATATAATTTCGTGGGGTTTATCCTGTTTAAATGTGGATGGAGAGTATCAGTGCTTTGTCACACTCTGCTCCTGTACCCTTAGCACCTTTTTCAAAGGAACTGCCAACAGGCAAACTTCAGCTTGGGGTTTGTTTCTTTTTTTTTTTTTTTTTTGCACTGGAGTTACCAGCTTCTGCTTTCGTTGTGGAGCTGGGCTGAAATGGAGGGGTGTGGTTACAGCGTGAAGAACTGATGGCTCCATGATGCTCTGCGCTTTAAGCGGAGGTGGTTTGAGAAATGAGTTTTCTTTCCTTAAAACGCGTTCGCTGTGGCTGATGGCAGGGCTGTCTCCAGCGGGGCGGGCTCCTGTAGCTCTCGTGGGAACCCTGCTCGGTTTGGCTCCTGCTCCTGGCGCAGTGACGCTGAGCTGCTCCCCAAGGGCTCTGCGCGTGTTGCATCCGTTGGGTGCCTGTCCCGCACCGTACGCGCCTCTGACGAGCGACTCACCTGTGCCACCAGCAATTCCTCTCTTAATGGAGGGTATTTCTGATCATCTTGTTGATGAAGATAAAAAGGTTTATGGCGTGTTTCACCCTGAAGGTTTGATCATGAAAAACAGGATTTAAGAAGTTTTCAGGCAGTTACTGGGTGGGGGGTGTTTTGGTTTTGGGGGGTTTTTTTGCACTTTATTCCTCCCAGAGAGCCATAAATCCTGACCCTCAGTCTGGAATCTGAGTGACTCCACGTGGTCACGAGTGAAGAAACCCTGAGGCAGCTCAGTGGCCTTGCTGGGGGGTGGGTAGCACTCAGGCTCCCGCGTGCTGTGGGTATCTTGGGCTTTTAGGAGGCTGCGTCCTTCCCGCTGGCCGGCAACGCAAGAGCGGCGAGCGGAAACTGCCTGAAAACTCGACATTTTGAAAGCCCCGCTGATGTAGCAGAAGAGTTTCACGAGGTGGCAGTACGGACTGAGAAACACATTCTGCTGTGTCAGAACGACAGGGACTTGCCATGGGACCTTGTCCCTGCTCAGAGCTGGGGGACGGGATTTCATAGCGGCCCTGCCCTCGGTCCTCCATGGCCAGGAACGCTCCCTTAGCAGCAGGGATGGGTTAGACTGGTTTTCCGCTGCTGCGATGGAGGGAGCGGAGCGCCCTGCTTGGTTTTCAGTTCTCTTGAACTGTCTTCGCTTGCCGATTAAATCGGCACCCTGAAGTAAAACATCTCGAAAGCGAGACCTTTAGCTGCCCTAGAGGTATCCGGCAGTTGCCGCGTTACTGCCCAGGACAGTAGTAGTGGGTACCTTTGGTGACCAGGAGGCTCTTTTCCCTCCGAATGCGGGGAATCCGCTTCTCAAATCGGGTGGCCGTTGTGGCACCCACAGATACAGCGAGCAAATGTTGGGCTTCGCGGCAAAGAAGGGAAGATTCCTGACGCTGAAGCAGGGAAGGATTCTGGGTTTCGTTCCGGGCGTAAAGCTGGGCTAGCGCTGGGAGCAAATTCTTTTTGGGGCAGCCTCCTGCTGTAGGGGATTTCTGAACCTTAGTTGTGCTGTTCTACTCATTAAACACATTGTAAAAATAAGCCAAGTGGTTTAATTGCTTATTTTTACAGCTGTGAAGCCCAAAGTGAGTAGCCTCATGTTGTAAGAAACATCCTTTAACAGAATTATCTTACACGCTCGTGTTTTGACTTGTGCGCCCTCTGCGTCCTGGATAAATCCTCAAAGCAGCTGAATGGTTACTTTCCCGTTGCCATACTCAAATACTTAAAATTAAGATGGTCCCTTTTTTTTTTTTTAAAAGAAAAAAAAAAAAGCCGGGGAGATTTGGTAAATGCTGTGTGTGTTGGAGGCAGTAAGCTTTTTGAAGTTTATATGTTTAGACTTTCTTAGCAAGGAGAAAAAAACAATAAGAAAGGGGGAGGGGGAATTCTTTGAAACTTAAGGAGATTAGTCTTTTCAGGCTCTAAATTAGTGCCTATTTTATTAATTTAAAGGAACTGGAACCATGGGGATTCCTGCAGTTCCCCCGGAGCAGCTGGGGGAAGCGGATCCCAGCTGTGTTCCATCTCATGTCTCAAGGTTGTTCCAGGTGCTAGAAATAATCTGGCTGTAGTTTGTCTGTCACACACCCGTGCTGTGTCTGACAGTTTCGTTACGTCCAGCTCTTCCTTCAGAAAATCAGCTTTATTTTAAAGTACGTGTAGGAGTGACGCGTGTGAACGCGCCGTGCCATAAACCATCTACGAATGCAGCCCTGAAACGACAGATTGGCTGCGGCGGGTCTCGCGTGACGTGGGCCTGGGTGCCCGGGACGTGGTCCAGGCCGGCTGGCCAAGGACAGGGCGCTTCCAGCGGCTGAGCCGGAGCGTGAGGCTGAAAATAACCCCGCGGAGCTGAGCCAGGGAGAGCGGCTGCCGTAACCTGGAAGGGAACCGCTGTCAGCGGCAATAAACTTCCTGGGTTGTTGTGCAGCGCGGAAGAGAAGCAGCAGCGGCAGAGATGGGTTTGAGCGGCGTCACGAATAGCAGGTAACGGCTTTTGGGTGGTTTTGCGCACCCCGGGGAGCGGCGCGAGGCAGGGGGGGTGCAGCCCTGCAGGTTTTGCCGGGGGGGGGGGGGTCCTGGACATGTTGGGAACTTCCTCCTCAGCAGCAGAGAAACCATTTTGGGGCTGGAGGGGCTGGGTTCATCGCATTAGGTGTGAGGTTTGAGCTCCCCAAAGGGCAAGGAATGACCTCCCCCTTCCTTCCTTATTCCTGCTGCTGGGCAGAGAGGGAAGAAAAATGTATTGCTCTTAGTTGGGGGCGAAAAAGGATTTGGGCGGGAAGTGCCACGTTTGCGTTCGCTGGCAAGTTCCTCTGGTGAGGCTGCGCTGGGCGCCTTCCCCCAGCACCGCGGGCTCCGACTGCGTGAAACGCCACCCCAGAGCGTTACATTAGAAAACGTGGCATTACACGCGTGACTCGCCATTTACTTGCCCGTTAAAGAGCTCGTTTCTGAGCTTGAACCAACGTAGGGCGCGAGGAGAGTGCAGCTCGGGGGACTTGAACCTGGCCCTTAAACATGGCATCGGAATATAATTTTATTTTTTTTTACATTTGTCATTAGTAGCCCCCTTCTCATTAGTAAGCAAGGTCATGGGAACGGCAGGGTGATTTATGCGAGTGTAAATCGGAAATAATTCCTAGGCAGCCTCTAGGAATAGCCTGGTAAATAATGGGACAGGCAGCAAGTCCTGTGGAACTCCGGAGTAAAACGGGGCAGAGTCAGGAAATCTGACGCATTTCGGATGCCCTGATTCCTTTTGGCTTTTTCCCCTCCCCTGCACATCTACCCCGGGCACACGGGGCCGGGGGGGAGGAGGGCTTGGGGGTATTTGAGTGCTGTGACCTGGAGAACAGGGGTGTGCGAGGGGTGAGGGGGTGAGCGGTACCGCTCTGGGGTGAGACTTCCATTATGCGTTTTGTCTGTGCTCAGGTTTTTGCTACCAAAAAAGCCGAAAGCTTAAGCTAAAGGTAAAACCGGCGGGGTGTGGGGGGGTGTTAATATGGGAGGGTATTGGGTTTTATATAAAAGTCAAATTTCCTGCAGGAGTAACGAACCTGATGGCAGGGGAAGGTGCCAGCAATTAGCAAGAGGGAGGCAAAGGATTTTAGTTCAAGTGGAGACGATTTTGAGGAGATGCTGTTACTTTAGGTACCAAATGGCGTTATGGAAAAAGCACCTTTGTCCCTTCCTGTTGGAGCAGCTGGGACGTGCGCTTCTGCTTTCTCTATTCCACACTTTCTCAGAAAATAAAAAAGCTACTGAAGTTAAGGCGTGGGAACAACCCATCTTCTGCCTCGCCTCTGGGAGTCGTGGCCCGGGGCTGCAGCGCAGGCTCAAGGCCGTGGGTTGAGCAGCCACCGAACGCCTGGGTCCTGCTGGGAGGAGTTGCCTGGCCCCCGTTCGGCGCCTGTGCAGCGAGGCAGGGATGTGTTTCCGGGCTGGATCCGGGCTCCAGCTCCCGAGAGGCTGGGCTCCGAGGTGCAGAAGCAGGCTGGCTCTGTCCTTCTCCCTGGGCCTGTCACTGCTGGCAGCAAAACTGCCGGCCTTGGCTTCGCGGCGTGGTGAAATCACAGGGTACGGCCCCGGCGTAACTAAATAAAGCTCAGCTCCGAACGCTGCCTGCCTCGCAGCTCGACACACAAGTGACCTATGATTTTTAGCTCCTCGCTGGTTTTTTGTTTCCCTCGTCCGCTAACCACTCCGTCCCCTCGCCGTGCTCCCTTGGAGTCACGCCTCGAGCTGTCTCGGGAATGACAACTCCGTTTCGTTCTCTTTTCCAGGGGGTGGGGTTTTTATGTTTTTTTTGCAAAATGGATCTATTGCAAAATATCCGGCTGGTTGAAAAGCCGCTTTATTGAGTTCTGGTTCTGAGTTTCTTTGCTCGTGTCCCTGTTTAGAAATAGCTGGACCTCAGACATCGCCCCGCTGGAAGTGCGATCTCCTTGCGAAATGGGAGTAGGACAATATATTCTATGTTATCGTGGAATTTCTCTTATTTTAAAAACAAATTTTACCTTAGTTGGGCTTTGCTTTCAAATATTGGCAAACCCGGCTGCAGCTATATTCACGCTTTTTGTATTTTAGGCTTAAATGCAAAGCTTTGTTTGAAAAGATTTCATTTATGAAAAAGCACAAAGATGCCTTTTGGTTAGTACAGGCCTGATACTTCTGTTTCTCTTAAGAAACTTGATCCGTGTGGCTCGGACTCCATCATCCAGCTTGCTCTGATGGGGTCGTTTTTTTTTTTTTCTTTGTTCTCCAGGTTCTAGCTGACGCCCGGGCTTCCTTGTAATGATGCCGTCACGTACAAATCTGACCGCTGGGATTCCCAGTAGCAAAGTCAAATATTCCAAGCTCTCCAGCACCGATGATGGATATATCGACCTGCAGGTAAAAAGCGGGGAAGAAAACCCCTTTCAGAGCTGCTGCTCTGACTCTGAGCTCCTTGGGGAAGGCTGCGGGGGCGGCTTTTGTGTTCATCCCCAGCAGAGCAGCCTCGGCTCAGAAAGGTGCAGGGCTGGCTGCCAGCCGCCGCGTCAGCCCTTCTCCTCCGGAAAGCCCGTAGAACTTCACTGGAAACAAGAGCGGGCGTAAAGGCCGGCTGAGCAGGGTCTCCAAGGGCAAGATTTCTCGCGGAAGGGCCGTTACAGACCAGAGCTGCTGCAAGTTTGTCCCACGTCACCTCTGCGAGCTGTGGGATCCGCAGCTCTGCCATGGTGGGAGGGGAACCGTGCTGAGTTAAGCTGTTTAATATTTGGGGTTTTTTTCCATCCAGTTCAAGAAGAGCCCACCGAAAATCCCCTACAAGGCAATTGCGCTGGCTATTGTGCTCTTCATGATCGGGACCTTCCTCATTATCATAGGAGCCCTCCTCTTGGCAGGATACATTAGCAAAGGCGTAAGTGGTTCGGTTACGCTTCGGTTACGAGTTCGGCATTGCTAGCCCATTCCTCAAAGCCTGCCATGAGCCGTCACGTTCAGTGTACAGAAATTCGGAGCAAAGGCCTGGAAGCAAGGAATGAATCCCCCTCCGGCTGCCTTGCTGGCGTCTGCCGGCAGCCCGGCTCCTCTGGCGGCAGAGCCCGCGGAGGTCTTTAGTCAGCACGCGTGGAGCAGGGTGGGAGCAGGACTGGAGACGTGCCAGGGAGGGCTGGGCTCCTCTGTCCTACCCGGGGTACGGTTTCATTTTAACGCTGCGTCCCTGCGGAGGTCAGCTTCAGCTTGTCGGCCTGGAAAGACGTAGCGCTGGGTAGTTACTCTTCCAGTGAAGGTCTTCTGGTTCCTTCTGTAGGAGATACCAGACTGCTACATGGGACACGGCACCGCTTTTCTCATCTCTGCACTTGGGATCCGCTGATAGGGGACCCGTTTGTAGTTGACTCGCTGCTCCTCTGCGGCACGCTTCTCCTTTTATCTGGTGCCGTATGGAATCGCTTTACAGTTGGCAGCTGCTGCTTATCGCTGTGGAAACAGCAGCGTTTTGGCTGTATCGGGAGCAGTCCAGGCACAGACAGGAGAGCTCGCGCTCGGCCCAGCCGGCAGCACCGGCCTGTGGCTGCAGGTCTGTGACACGATTAGTGTGAGCAGGAGCCACCCCTCCCGTCCAAAGGAGAGGTTCAGCGGAGGGTTTCCTGGAGCAAGGAGGAGATGCCAGGGAGAGGACTTAGAGCTCAGCCTGCAGAAAACGGAGCTATTTCTGATTTAAGATGTATTTGTAATTTTTTCTGGCGGCTAGCCAGGCCTTAGGGATGAATAGTCGAGGGGAGAGTTAAGAAACAGGACAGACACACACCCCCCCGCAGATCTCTCCTCACCGCGCTTGCGTCTCTCTCCTCTGCAGGGGACGGACCGCGCTATCCCCGTGCTCATCATCGGGATCCTCGTGTTTCTCCCAGGCTTCTACCACCTGCGCATTGCGTACTACGCTTCCAAAGGCTACCGCGGCTATTCCTACGACGACATCCCGGATTTCGATGACTGACCAATGTATTTAATTGCATTATAATTAGGTTGGCAGTAAGAGCTGTGAGTTACTCTGGATACCGGAGGGGGGCTGTAAGGCTGTCGATGAAGTGTTATCAGTCGCAAGATGGCAGTTCCCCATTTTGGGGTGTTGCAGGTTTTTCAGCTGGGGGCGGGAGGGGGTGGGGGCTGGAACATGGAATTAAACCAAAAAGAATTGCAACATTAGGTGGGAAGAACATGTGGTTTATTGTATTTTTCCTCTTCTGGTTACATAATGCTGGTTGCTTGTGAGAAGTTCTTCTTGGGCAAGGCAATTCTAGCAATTATCCAAAAATAGATGAGCCGGTTTCAGCAGCAAAGATATTTGTTTTTTCTAACCGTTTTCTAGAGTTTATTTTAGTTTTCGGCAAGATTGTGGTTATCATTGGGTTTACCTTTGCAGACAAACACCGTAGTTAAATTCTCCTTTTGCTTTCTGGCCATCAGAAATGCTTCCGGTCTCCTTGTCCCGTGCGTGCCTGGAGCAACAGAAGTCAGATGGGGGCGGGAGGGGGAAACTGCACTTGCATGAAACAATTTACGCGTCGCGCATTTGCTGCACAACTCCTCTGTCAGCCCGACCAAGCTTATTTACTCAGCAAACACATTCTTCCGAAGCAAACTGTTTCCCACGCCGCGGTTACTTTTGGCAAAATCCACTTATCCTTTAAAAGGACTATTGTTGGATTTTGCTTATTATTTTAAACAAACTGAGCGGCTACAGGGAGAAGAATTGGAAGCCGGACCAGGACTCAAGTGTCTAAATACCAAAACTCTTGGGTTTGACTAGCGTGGACACTTGGAGACACTTGCATTCCATACGTCTGTATATTTGGAAACGTTTTGTCCTTGCCTAGATAATATGCTGTGCGTAATTCCCTAGGCCAGTAAAAAGGAAATCTCTGTATAGTTTGTACTGGATAAATCCCGTTTGTATTGTTTTGCTAGCTTCGGTGGTGTGTGACTTGGGGAAAACAGATCGGTAGCTCTATTTATGTAAAGTAAAAGCTATCTGTCTGCTGAAGTGGGAACGAACTCGGCGTCCTGGAGAAACAAGTATGCGACAAGTAAGCGATGCAAATCGACGTGTTTAATAGGAATAAACTTCACTATATTCTGTGGACAAATCGTAAGCTTGCCTCTTGCACGTTCACAGATGTCAGCGCACACTAAAAACTGTTCTGGGCAACCAGATTAAGGCTTTAGCTGAATCTGCTGTTGCCTGCTGCTTCCCATGGCTAATGGAGCTCCTGCAATCGGCATTAGGCTTTGCTGAGCCAGCAGCTTTGGCACAGCTCCATCTGGTCCAGGGCTGGCTCTTGGGGCAGAGCTGGGGGTCACCCTCTCCAGAAGCTCGGGGTTGGTTTTTGAACCTCACGTGCAGCCCTTACCGAATGTGCGAAGACCTCAGGCTTCTGATGGCGTTGGCCCAGGGTCCAAATATCCGGTTCCCTTTTGTTGTGTGACGTAACAGCGCAGCGGCTGTTTGAATCCGACTCACAGGCTCATACTGATACTCCAGAACTGGCAGCTGTGCCTCCTGCGGACTGAAAGGTTTTGAAAGGAAGAGAGGCAGGTACCACTGTCAGCGCGGAGCAGGCCCGTGGAGGTGTTGAGATGAGCACAGTGCTGGATGAACGCCTTGCTCTGAAAGTGCTCTTCAAATTGCCTTTTTTCCTCTTCCAGTGTTCTAGACTAAACCCAAAGCCTGAGCCAAGATCTTTTTTTAACCTACATCTCTTCCCTCGTTTGACTTAATTGGCTGCCTGTGCCCCGGCGCTGCGCTCTGGCGAAGGAGGGATTGAATTCCGGATCTCCCTTGCCATCTCTGAAGGCACCCACCACACACATTCCCTCCTGCTCCGTTGCGTCACGCTGGCCCTCGCCCCTCTCACAGTCCTGCCGCCGCCGGCCCCGGTGGCAGCCCTGCTCCCCAGATGTTGTCACGTACGGCTTGGCAGCCGCTGAAACGCGTCCATTAAAGCCGGGTCTGGCCAGGAGGGCGGCTG
Organism: Rissa tridactyla; assembly: GCF_028500815.1. NCBI lineage: Eukaryota > Metazoa > Chordata > Aves > Charadriiformes > Laridae > Rissa > Rissa tridactyla. The sequence continues at coordinate 2,931,047 of NC_071485.1, forward strand.
CTGACGCAAACCCATGAATCAGCCTCTCTTAGGGGATAAGAATGTGTGTTTGTTTGGGTTTGGGGAAAGGGGAGAGAAAGTGGAAGGGAGGTTTGGATGCGAAAAGAAAAGGGGGAGGGAGAAGATGCGGAAGCCTGGGGTTGACCAGAGGGATAAGCAAATGTAGGGGACAGGAGAAAAACCCACTGGCCTTTCTGGAGGAAAGGCAATTAATTTATTTGTTATTTGACAGAAGCAAAGTCCTCAGGCAGCACAGCGTATAATAATAAGAGCAATCCCTGCCCTAATGCTCCCAGGGCTGTCCGTGCAAGGGGTGGCCACCGGGAAATTTTCTTCTCTACAGGGATTGTTTTATATTTAATTTGGAAAAAAAGGGAGACGCTTTTGGGAAAGAAAAGAGGTATGCTGACCACTGTAAAAATGTAGATCCAGACAACTGCATTCTTTGAGTTGACATATTGCATTCTAAGCATGGTTTTCCTCCAGAGTGTGGGAGTCTCTAGGTGCTCTAGGGTCTATCAGTTGTCTAGCTGTAGAGTAGCTAACAGCCAGGGCTCAATTTTCTCTTGCATGAGTCTACATTTATGTCAAGAGATTGGAAAATTTTACTGCAAACATTTTGTTTCTCTGAGCCTGGTCCAGTGGTGCTGCTCTGGTGTAGGTTTGAGTGTAATCGGTGCTGTCAGCTCTTTACATAAGGATGAAGCTTTCCTCCTAAATGGGGCTGCTCTTTCGGTGCCTCTGTGCTGATATGTTGCCACAGTAGTTTTTTTTTTAATTTTCCTCCCATTCCTGCCACGCCGTGGACCTGCACGGGTGATCTTCGTGGCTGGCTCGGCTCCTCTGCTGCCTTCCCTGAGCTCCCCGGCTGCGCAGCTGTATCCTTCCCTTGACCCCGGTGCCAGACGCTGCTGCCAAACCCCACGGTTAATGGCTCTGCCCCTCAGTTCCCCTTCTGTGAAATCACGGGGGTTGTGGCTGTGGGCAGAGCTGGCTGACTCACTACGGCGGGGAGGGCAGCAGGAAAACGCCTGTGAAGAAGTTTCTGGTTCTAGAGCAGGGCTTGAATGACTAATAAGGCACTGGCCAAACACTGATGAATGAGGATAATACTGAATAACCATTTCCTTTATTGAGCATCATCCATTCTGGGCACTCGGCAAGGCAGCTGTCTCCGAGAAAAAAATAGTCGGCATTTATATAGCTTGATGGGGTATTATTATGCACAGAATCTCTGGAGAAAGAACAAGCACCCAGATTTTAGGCTTTTCTCTAGTTTATGAGTGCTTGAATTCATGGATCCTGAATGATGTTCTTCTGTTGCCGTTGTATGGTGTATTTATACGATTATGTACTTAATACCATAAAGTTGCTGGAAAGCCATTTGGAAATGTGATTCTAGAGTCCTCTGGCCTGAGCTACCAGCAGTCCCAGAGAAGTTCCCCCAAGTGTATTATTCCTAAAAGCAAAGATTTATTTTAAGTAAATATCTTGATTTTATTTTTTTCTGACTGTCTGGAGTGAACAAAGCTAAGGCATCCCTGGAGGGGTTTAAAAGACATGTAGACGTGGTGCTGAGGGACATGGTTTAGTGATGGCTTTTGGCAGCGTTAGGGTGATGGTTGGACTTGATGATCTGAAAGGTCCTTTCCAACCTAGACAGTTCTATGATTCTGTGATTCTACGAAAGTTCCCAAGCATCATCACATCAGATGAAACTTCCCGTACGTACACAAGCTGTCTGAAACATCTAGGTGAATAAACTGGGGGGAGCAAACGCGGTAGCAGTGGGGACAGCCTTGGGTAGCTGCAGACATTAACTACACACCCTGGAAACTGATGCTGGATCTAAAATGGCTCATTCTCTGCTCCTTGTTTGCCGTGGCTCCTTGTTAATAGCATATTGTGCTCCCCAAGGCAGAATGGGGCCTGTTCCTCTCCTCCCCAGGAGGCTCCTTACCAATCTTGGCGGTGCAAATGCCACCAGCTGAGAGAGAGATGGCCACCAGTGGCTCCTGGCTCAAAGATGCCACGTGTAACTAATTTTCTAACACTTCCCACAGCCAGTTTCCCTGGATAAGGGAAGTCAGACAGCAGGCTTGTACCAAGTGGTGACATTCGAGGAGTCAACCTGCTGCCCACACACTGGCTGAGGGACCTCAGCGAGCTCCCAGGAGAGGCTTCACAGCCAGAGATGCTGGTAAAAGCAATGCAGCGGTCTCTGCCAGCTCAGGCGCTGGATAAGGCTGGGGACAGTGAGGGTTTATAGCAAGCATCATATCCAATGCTGCATCTCCAAGGTGATGGCTAATGCCCCTGCTGGGAGATCCTACAGAAGGATGCCTGCCTGAAAGGGGCTCCCTGTATCCCATGGCAAAAATCGGAAGGAAGGAAATAAACTCAGCAGTGGAAAGGAGCAATAGGAAAAGCCAGAATTATCCAAAGTGTTGTGCAAACGGTTCTAATAAACCCTTGAAGAGACAGAAATTGTGCTTCTGTAGTTTGCTTGATGTGATGAAGTGCTAAGGAATTTCACCAGCCTGGAGACTGTGAGCCTCGGGTCCAAGTGAATCCTGAAGGGTTTATCATCCTATCCCAGTCTCTCAATTCTTCATTTTTAAGGCTTCCAGAGCCAGCGATATTGTGTTCCTTACAGGCTCATGGTTTTGCATCTGTCCATACAGAGAGCCTTGTAAAGAGACATTATTCCCTCAACAGGGAAGCAGCTGCGGGCCCTGCAGTCCAATCCTGGAAAAGGGGGTGTAAGTACTCCAGGCAGCAACTTGATGTGTGCTATATATGGGGTTTTGGCATCACTGTTGCTCCTTCTCTCTGAGAGTCTCCGTGTGCTCGTGCTGATGGAGGTTCACGGGATGGGGAAAAGAGCAAGGCCCATCGCTGGTCCTGTGGTGATGTAGCAAGAGGAAACCTGAGTTTCAAATTCCTTGTTTGTCTTTTCTTGGCGGTGATTTGTGTTTCCTCTTACTCTTTTGATAACCTCATCCTGGAGGCCTGGCTGGATGCGTACTGTTTGACCATCCGCAGAGTGGGGTTGTGAGCAGGCTGGGCTGGGCAGGTCACTGATGTTAGTCCTGAAAATATTTTCGTAGAAGTTGTGTGAAACATCTGCAGAGGATGAGAGAGAGAGAATGTGATGACTCACTCGGAGCATGCTGGATACGACCCCCGTGCTATAAATATAGCCATGAACCAAATGCTTTGTTTGAACAAACAGCACAATCTGCAACAGCATCTCTAGTGCTTTTCTGGTACCCATTGTGCAGGAACACTTAGACCAGCCCCCGCTGTCGGGGTTTGCTTTCTTTCTGTCAACTGCAATTAGCCAAATTCAGCCACATTTGCCACTGAGAGCCTCGGTGCTATACTGCTACTTTTACAGCAATATGGATTTTGTTTAGCCTAAAAAGACAACGTAAAAACCCTGCAGGGCAGGAAGAAATGACTCAGCACAACAGTTCTGTCCCTTCTAATCAGATTTGTGCTACGCTCCGCTTACGCCGTGGTCTAAACGAGTTTCTCCATGCTCTCCCCACGCTCCTCCCCCTCATGCCAGGTCCTTAAAAGTCCCAAGCATCAGCTCATTCATACAACCACCCCTGGCATCTTCTGCCTCTTCCTTAGCCAGCTTTCTCCTGGCCCTTCCCTTGGGGGGTTTGTCCTGCTCTTCCCAGCAAGATCTCTACCTGCAAAGCACCTCCAGGACTCCTCGGCTAACCCTGCCTTTCCACTTGCACTTTCCTCATTGCTGTCGTCTGGAGCTGCAGCTCATCAGTTCTGAGGGTAAGTGCAAATTGCCCAGCCCTTGGATCTCTCTGTCCTCCCAACTGCTAGCGGAGACATTTGCTCCTCTTCCAGCTCTTCAGCTTGGGGAAGTTGTCAATCCTGTCCTCATTTTCTGCCTTCTCTACCTGGTGAAATGTTCTTTGCCTTTTTCCTAGAACTCTGCGTTCAGCCCAGCTATACTTTCATGCCGCAAGGCTCCTGGCATTCTGTGTTCTGCGCTCCCCATGTGAAATAGGGATGTGCATGTTCAGAGGGTTTCCCTTCTCCTTCCTTAATACACAAGCAGCTTGAGGTTTTTAGGAATGCTAGCTTTAACTAAAAAATAGTTCGGACAGTTCAGTGGGTCACGACAGATTCCTCCCTCCCAAAAGAATTGGCTTTGTTCTGAGATGGAGCCAAGGGTCAAGGAAAAAAAAAATCCTGGGGAAAAAAGCTTAATCGTGGATTACAAATGATTGTTTCCAAATTATTTCATTGACTGTTTTGCTTCTCCAGGCTCAGGCAGAGTTTGGTTTGCGCTGGTTATGTACTTGTTACCTTGAGGCCTTTCCTTCCATGCTTTCATCTGTGTCTAGGAAGGCGTTAAAGAAGCTTCTTTTAATTGGAAGTAAGGCAATTAATAGGAGGTCTTTTTCACGGCCTGCATGGACAGAGCTTACTCATGACAAGAATCAGGAAGCAAACTTTTCCTTCCTCTGCACTGTACTTCTGTGGATAGTCAGCGATGATGCTGTCCTCCATCTCTGGAGCAGCACGGAAGCTGCTCTTGGAGCTTGTCTCCCTGACAGTAACACAGACCTGTGAGATTCATACAGAGCTTTTCCAGGCCTGTGCCAATTACAGTAAGGAACAAAAGCGCAATGAATCTTCTTCAAGAGGGCTCTTTCTCCTTCTGTGAAGCAGTTTTGGCGCTGAAAGCATAGGTTCTGTGGAGGAATCACCATTTCAGCCTGGGCTGTTAAAACAAAGGGGAAAAAAAAAACCCACTAGTCACCACTAATTAACTTTATTTTGAAATATTTACTTGGACTGAAGTAGTAGCTGCTCTTAAGTCTTTAAAGGATTAGCTGCCTGCTAGTCTTTCGTGCCTGCAACCATTTATTTTAGCTGTTGCTGCAAATCATGCTGTTAACCTGTCATGCAAGGTTTTAACCTTTCTTTCCTTGTCAGTGGGAAATGCGTCATACATATGGTCTTCCTGACGTGATGGTGGGAATTAATACATCCGCAGTCAGGTCTTTTGGGTTCTTTCCCCAGCTTCTTGAAGAAGGGGAAAGACAGAAAGTGAATGTAGCAATAATTGTCTACTTTAGGATATTACAAAGCCTAATGAGGGGCTGTAAAAAGTTTAGGGAACATGAGATGCTTGCAAATGCATCCTGCCCCCTGCCTCTGTGCTTTTCCATGTTCTGTTACCAGGGCAAATAATTCCTCTCCCTCCCGCTGACCTGTCAGATAAGATGCAGCATTTCCATTGCGCTCCATCCTGATGTTCCCTTGCATTTGTCATACCGTGTTGCATCATGTTTAACGCCAAGTGGTCAAACCAATCGACCAAAACCCAGCTGCCAGGGGAGGGTTCGCTCATGCAAGGGCATCAGTTTTGGAGCTAAAAGAAATGTTTAGCAAAGGAAAAGTCAGGTGGATTTAGAAAGAATCCTTGAAGAAAGCTGAGAACTCACCTCAGCAAGGATTATTTCTTACTCTTGCATGTGTAGTGTATTTAGGGTAACAGAAAATGATCTCAGGTCCTTAAACCTACAAATACTAATTAGCATCACCATATAATTTTCTAGCAGTTGTTTTTATCAATATGTTATTAGAAGTCTACCAGCTCCTGTAATATTCATTTTTCTCGTGTCTCAACACTAACAGTTCATGTCACAGCATGACTACTTCACTGCTATTTTGGGTGGAAAATAAGACAAATGTCTTATTTTCTCTGTATTTGATACTGCAGGTCAAGTGAATCCTCTCTGCGGTTTGCTGCATTAGAACAGAGGCGGGATTGTAACATGCCCAGTTCAAATGTACGGCTAAAAATAGGCCAGTGGATGTTCTCCAACTTCAAATACAAAAAACGTATTTGTAAAGGTTTCTCTTTGTTGGGTGACCACATTTCAAATTGCTAAGAAGACACTTTAAAGTTCAACTTACAAACAGCTCGTGTTATAATCCTCCACGTAAAACAAAGGACACTAGCTTTGACTCGCATCCGTGGTCAGCTGATACACTGAACGCCGGAAGCTGGCAGCCTGCTCCTCTCCTGGGAGTTTATAGTCCCTTTAGCAGGGTCAGCGCACCAGGATGCTGTCCCGGTCCAGTGCTTCCCACCCTGCCAATGGGGCACGGGCCCATGTCTCATGAGGGAGTTAAGGGCAGGCACATATCCCTTCTCCCACCTCTGCTCTAGGTAGGGAAAAGAATTTAACGGTGGCAAGATGGGCCAGAGCTTGCGATTACACTTCAGTGACGCTGTATCAGATTGTTTGGCACTAATTATGAGTAGCGGAGAGGTGGCACTTCAGGCAGGGAAGGAGTTAACAAAATAAAGGGCAATTTGTGGGGGAGAAGTTGGAGTTCGTTGTTCCAGGCTCTGCTGTGGATTTCCTTTTTATCCTTTCATCTCTGAGGCTTGGCTCTCATCACAAAAGGGGCTGCTAGTCCTTCTTCTTTCTATTTTTATTTAGACTGTGAGTCCTTCAAGGCATGGACTGTACCTTAACCTGTGTGCAGGGGCACAGTGGGAAAGCTCTGTCGGCAGGGAGCTATAAATAGTGAGCCCGTCCAGCCCTGTGGCATCCACGCTTGCTATAATTGCCTGGTTTGCACTCCTGTGACGAGCGTTAGTTCAGCTGTCAGGGAAAGAAGGAACTGAAAAGTATTGCCACAGACAGTTTCCAGCTCTCCATTTGCCCGTTGAGCTTCGGTTTAGGCCCGGTTCTCCCTCTTGCCTCAGGGAGTTCTTCTTTTTCTAGCTGTGTGTGAATGACGATTCCCAGCGTCTGCCCAGCGTGAGCCGGATAGTTCCATTTCAGAAACAGCTTTGTAGAGGGCTTGTTGTGGTGCTGCCTGTTTCAATCTTTAACTCGTGCCTCAGCACCACGCTCATTTATTTTGTCTTGCTAGAGGACGTTGATTCTGCAGCAATCATTTTTCTACCATTCCTGACATCACTGTGTGTTTTTGTTGCTTTATGCTCACATGAGGAATTAAATGAGTCATGGGGACACAGTGGATGAAAGTAATGACCACATCCAAGACCATCCTTCCTCTTTGAGCACACCGTGGATGTTTTTTCAGGCTTGTTTGCAAAAGGATTCAAGTGACGAAAGGTTAAAACAGGGATTTTCTCTGCTATCACTTATCTGCTGAGATATGAGTAAGCAACCACGAGAGTGCTGCTGCCAGTTCTTTGCAAAGGAAAGGACCTTCATTTGAACTCTCAGTGGAGGTGGCTTAAGAAAACCTATTTCATCCAGTGCCACAAAATTCCTCTAAGGGACTTACAAATTTTTTGTGCACCATGTTCATGCCCTTTTGGAAGCAGTTTAAGTGGATATAAGTTGCTCTGGTCCTGCCAATACAGGTCTGTCAACAGAAGCTGCCATTTATTGCCACAGCTTTGAACGACAGCCACCCATGAGCTTGATGCAAGGTGGCAAAACCCAGCTTGTCTCCTGCTCGGAGACCATCTCTCCAAATGACATAGGCTTCATCTGATGGGTAGCTGCAAGCAAAACACCAGTGTGAATGTGCACCGGTAAAGCAAAAATGTCAGGAGCTGTCAGCCACAGGCTCTTGCAGTGCCTTTTCTGCTGCCACAACATCTTAGACTCAGAAGTGGCTCCAGCGATTCAGCAGTATTGGCAACTAGAACCTGGCAGAAAAAGAAAACAGGGAGGATAAATGCATGCTGTTTTCCTGGCCCCCTCCTGCTCCCGCTCTTCCCAAGATGTGAGAACTAATTTCAGGGGCTGTGCTTTTGAAAAGAGAACTGTGAATGAACTCCGACAGGTGACTAAGCCCATCTCCTCCTTCCTCTGCCAAATACAGGCCTCACTCCTGACTCAGCGAGTTAATCTCATCTATTTGGTACAGCCCCTGAAAGTACCAGACATAACAGCATCAAGAAAATTAGCTTCTCATCCAAAGCATGAGCTGTCCAGTTGAGCTAGTGTTACTGTAAAGGTTCTTTCTTCCCAGTACTCACTGGTAACATTTGGATGAATACCCTGTGGCCAGTGTGGTCTGAGCAACCCTATAGCGAGAAGCACAGGAACCCGTTCTGGGTTGTTTGTACTGTGCTGGCTGCTGGAATCTGGTCTCCATTTACAAAATATTTTGCATACACAAAGGTGGAGGAAGGCCTCCTCTCTCCAAAAGCTACCAGAAGTAAAACCATCTTGATACGAACAGCAGGGATCCAACAATTCTGCAACTATGCAGATTTTTTTTCTCCTGCTCAGCTATTGATTTATTATGTGAATTCAGGCAACTGTAACTTTGCAACCCCCGCTATTTATCTTTCTATATAGCAAGCACAGCAGTACATCTGCCTCTTGGATCACGGACTGAAGCCTCAGTAATTTGAGTACTTGGACCAAAGCAGCCTGAGATCCTTGGACTAAAAGCCCTATTTGCTATTAAGAGCACTTTGCACTAATTAAACTTCATAAAATTCTTCCTGGGTCTTACTACCTCCATTTTGGGGATGACAAAACTGAGGATTTAGCTCAGATGACAGACCAGGAAGTATATTGTTCAGTTTTGGAAATTGTTCTTAGAAAGAAATATTTTTTTCTGCTAACTCTATTTCCTTATAACGTTTCGGGGAGGGGGAAGAGCAATCAAGTCATGGCTGTTCCCGAGATAAACTATAAATTTATGTAGGTCAGGGAACCTGAAGTGGTGTTTTCCACTAGGTGGTGGTAGACAGCATTTTTTAAGAGGGGTTATTTGCTCTTGCTTTCTTTACCTTATAGTTAGAAGCCCAGGGTCTGCCCAGTTCAGTATTCTCTTCCCCTTACAGTCACTACTCCGTATTCCAGAGAAAGACGCAAAAGTATCACCGCTGGTGAGTTGCTAAATTTGTTGCCTTTTCTTGGGAAGTTTTTTTTCACCTCCTAGACAGCTGTTGAAATACCAATTTCAAACATAATTTTTATGTTTGTAATCCGGTAAAAGATATTCCTGTTACCCGTATACATGTGTGCTGGGTTGTTCTTAACTCCTGACTCTACCTGTGTGATTCACATAAAATATTGTTAATCTGATGCGAGGCAAACTATTTTTTTATTTCCTTGTTTTATGTTGTTAAAAAAAAAAAAAACAAAACAAAAAACAATAAACCCAAATCAAAAACACACAAAGAGAACAGGATGGGGAATTGGAAATGAGCTCTGGATCCCAGACCCAAAACAATCATCCCTGGATACAAGTAGATGCGAAGTGTTGATTTGGTCTTTCGGAGATCCTGTACTCAGGTCAATGATTCACATCCCCATTGAGGCAACGCTTTGGTTTAAAATGGAAGTTTGAATAAACAGAAAAGATACCAGCCAAAAACACTTCAGCATTTAAATTTATGCCAGTAATGTACATGCTGCATCTCAAGAAAACCCTGACCTTCTGTAGTCCTGTCCTTATCATTTTATTTGCACAGAGCCATGAAGAAACAAACAAAATAAAGCTGGCGTGCTTAGGGAACATACTGATGAAAGGTTACCTCAGACTATCGCAATAATAGCGCGTTCTCTGGCTGCAGAGAAGGACACCCAGCCCAGGGTGGTAAAGGCTTGACTTGTCCCACAACAATATCTCCTTACGGAGACTTTCAGCTCCACATGGGCACAACCTCACGACAAAATCAAGTCCCTACTTGCACCCTGTCATGGAGATGTTGCAGTGATTCAGGCTGGCAAATATCACGACGCACTATTTGCTCATGCACTCTTTAATTGTTACTCCTGTGATTACATTAATACCCTAATATTTATCCTGCATTATGAAAGCAAGCATAATGACTGATTAGTACAAAGAACAGAGGGAGGAATCGGGACTCCAGGACTGTAGTTTTAGCTGCATAAAGTCAGCGTTATAGGAATTTAGGCCAGTTAGGGCAATCACAGGAGGAATTCAGGCTATATATTTTTGATGGACAGGTATTTTACACTGGTTGAATTGGAAAGACTGGCATAAACCTTCTATTGTGACTAATTGTCTAGATGCAGAAGCACTTTACCTGTTCAGGTAAATCCCTGGGTGACCTTTGAGGAGCTCAGATAATCTCCTAGATTAGATCTAGCAAAGAAAATAAAAGAACAAAGGGAAAGTGTCTCCTTTAGGATCTCAAAGATCTGCACACTAAATGATTAATGGCTGCTAATTTCTCTTGATAGCATTGTCATGAAGGACAGCACATGCACATCCTGTGCCTCTGATTCTTCCAACTTTGTTATGGTTCTGTGAATCATTCAGGCAGAAAGTGACTGAATGTTTTTATAAGTATCTCATGGTTCTTCACTACATTTTAATAACAGAAATTATATATGCCAATAATCCCAGTAAAATTATTTTTACTTCTACAGCAAGACAGTGTGTCAGCATAAACCAGGCTCCGTCTCCCTGAATGAGTGAAATACGGGGGTATTTTCTGAAACTTTAAAGCATGGAAGGCCACCTGGAAGGCAATTCATCTGAGAGGAACAAAGGCCTGAAACATGCTTTGCAGGGTTTGAGCCCAGGATTTCAGGGGGTCTAGTTATGTCAAATTCAATTCTTGGAGCACTCAATCCACTTCTACCATCTTTCCCCTGCTTGTTCTTGGGATTATCATGACCCGGAGGTCCCTTTATCTGTTAAATTTCAATCTGACTGATGCACACGTCTGAACTTCCCACTTGCAGAATTACCTGTATTTCACTCTGACACCTTCCACTGTGGGAGGGCAGGTTAGAAAATTATAAGACTTAAAAAAAATAATAGAGAGAGCTGTGTCTCTGCCAATGATTTCTGAACACAGGAAGTCCGCACAGGGAAGCTGCATCGCTGAATACATACGATCCATCTTCCTGCACAAACTCCCATCAACAGCGAAACTGCTGCAGTCTCAATCAATCTTGCATTACTAAAATGTCCCTTACATCACAGCTCCCTGTTCCTCTACCCTAACAAGCAAAGGCTATTAACATTTAAAAGCTGCACTAACTCTATGTATATGTTTGGGATCAGGCCAGGTATTGAACAATGCGAAAGGATCGATATTCATAATCTAGAGCAGCAGCAGAGATGCGTTGTGACTTACCCGTGTCCTATATAGTTCTCCATATGGTTCATTTGAAAGCCTTTTAGAAGCTTAGCAAGGAGTGTTGCAGTGAATGTGGAAAAAATGATGCACGAGGATAAGAAGCACAAATGCTCCAGAGGCCTCATAGGGTCTATGGTCTTAAAATAAGCTCCTGGGTTTTAATGGGATCTGATGAAACCCTCTTTATAGGGGCAGGATGGAAGGGGTTGGACAGCTGGCCAACAAATACATGGTAAACATTCCTGGTAGCCAAACTCTGCGCAAACAGCAACTATTAAGGCAAAGACCTGAAAGATCAACAAAGAATTGCAGGTCTGGGTAAAATGATGCAATGGATTACAATTAGTGTCACTGGTCCAGGGAGCACAGGCTTTCCTATTGACTGACAGCTACGAGGCACCTTAATCAAATAACGAAGGGGGCTGGTAGGGGAGAAAGCTCAGCATCAGTCAATATTATCTCAAGGACACCTACTGTAAATGAGCAGGCTGGTGTTTGCGGCATGGTTTCGTTGAGGGAGAAAAGGTAGAAATTACCGCAGGCGGCGGCGGGGGCTCAGTCCCGGCTTCCCAGAAAAGCATTGAGCAGCAAAAGGTTCCGTGAGCTGGCTGGCTCTCTGAACGGCCAAGAACTGCGCGTACTGGAAAGGGCAGAAGCCAAATTAAAGTGAGTTAACGTTATCAAAACCCATTAGGAATTTCAGGTTTTGCCGAGAGGGACGGGAAAGCAGTGTTGTCTGTCTTTGGTACACGGTACCGAAGCAGCAGGTGTCTGCAGTATGTCTGAAAACACCCACTTCCATGCGCTGGTGGGGGATCACATCAGCTTTGCCCCGTGCCCCCAGCCAGAAAACTGTGAACATCTCAGAGAAGTGAGATTTTGGCAAGACGAAAGTGTGTGTGGTGGAGGTGTCACCTTTTAGGGGGGCTCGACTTCCTTACCCTTCCTTTTCTTTTCCCCCCTAAACTCAGTCTCCTATTATAAAAGCTGGATTTTTTCCAAAAAAAACCCCAAACTAAACCCTAGAAAGGGCCAGGGCTGAGGGCAGCCTGCGGTGACACCAGGCGAGCGCCATTTCCCTGGGGGCTGTGGAAGGACCCTCCCAGGCGAAGCGCCGCGGGGAGATCGCGCCCCGCCGCGGGGCCGGGAGCCCTCCTCGTCCCCCAGGCGGGCCCGGCGGGTGAGGCACCCGCCGCCCCAGGGCCGCCATGGCGCCTGAGCCCTGAGGGGAGAAGGGCGGGTGGCGGGCGCCATCTTGTCGGGGGCGGAGCGGGGCCTGGCCCGCCCCGTGCTCTGCCTGCCGGGGCGGCCCCGGCCCCGCCGCACTCCCCGCTGCCGACCGAGCGGAGCGGAGCCGCAGCCTCCAGCGCCATTGCCGCCCTCAGCCCGCTATGGCAGGTGAGCCCGTCCTCCTTCTCCCCGGCAAGGCGCCGCCGCTCGCTCGCCCGCCCGCCCGCCCGCCCTGAGGGAGAAGCCTCGCCGGCGCCTCCCCCGCTGCGCTCTTCCCTCAGCCCGCCTCGGTCATTGCTCTCGCCTCCCGCCTGCTGTCACCTCCATCCCGGCCCCCCGCTGCCGCCTCAGAGACGCCCTCCATCCCCAGACAACCGGGGCTCGCCCCTTCCTCCTGCCGGGGAGGTGGGTTGGGGCTCCCCCGCAGCCTCCACCATGTTGCCCGGCCGCGGTTCACCTTGGCCGCGGGGCTTCTGCGCCGTCCATACCTTCCTCCTCCTTTCCTTTTTATTTCATATTTATATTTTAAAGCCTTCCGTGTTTTCCGTGCCGACGTTTTCTGGCTCGGCATCGCCTCCAGCCCGGGCTGGGCGGAGGGGAAGGGGCACGGCCTGGGCGGGAGAGGGGGATGCCTGAGGTGGGCACCTGCGGCGGGATCACCTGCCCTGCGAGGCGGAGGCACCCCCGGGAGGCGTCCCTGGGGTGCTGGGGCGTGTTTCCTCTGTTCGTGGAGATAATCTATTTTTTTTTAATTATTTTTTTCCCCCTTAGTCTGAAACAAAATGGGTGGCAGAGTCGTAAGCTTGCAAATGGGATGGAGAAATGCAGGTTAATTCTCCCCTGGTCCTGAAGGGGTGGCCTCGCTTTCTTGTCTGATCCCGTTCTCGTGATACGCTTTGAGGGTTTGGTTTTTTTTTTTTTTCCTTTTTATTGATTTGTTTCCTTTATTTCGTTGGCTTTTTTTTTTTTTTTTTTTTTTTTCCCCCAGCGCAGATCGAAGCAGTAAATATTTTTGTTTTCGGCTTTTGACCTGTGAGCCCCGTTCGGTGTCGTGCATGGTTTTTCTTTTGTTTTAAGGTACGTTTTGGGTAGAAATAAGTGATGTGGGTAGTGCAGAAAAATGCCCGAACAAAGCTTGCTGAAAGCCTTCGATTGGGCTTTCTTACTTAACTGGCAACGACTAACTACCTATATTGTGCATCTCTGCTGTTAGTGGCTTTTGCCTTTTTTTATAAAAGGTGGGAATGGAGGCAGAGGCTTGTAGGGTTTCATTCCTGGGCTTTCATTTTGGAGCCGTCACTGTCATTTTGTAGTCTGAGAAGCCAAATGCTTAACTAAGGTTTGGGGTCCCAGGCAGCACGGCCACTCACCTCCCCAGGTAGGTGCAGGCAGGGGCTGACCCCCGAAGGGAGCTGCAGGCAGAGCCGGCAGAAGATTCTGGCAGGAAAGGGAAATCCCCAGATGTATTTAAGACAAGGTGAAGACCTCGCCTGATAATTTTTTCCATCTTATCATTTGCCCCGTGCAGCTGACACTCTTGGTATGAGTTCAGTGCCAGGTAAATTCTGCGTTCCCGGTTGCTGTTGAACTTGACCAGCTGAAATAAAACTACCAAATGCTCTGTTTTCACAGGGAGCTTAATATGTCTGTTGTATCCCCGCTGCAGTGCAGTGTTGCCATACTTAAGCAATCTTTAAATTACCCAGTATAAGCTTTAAATAAAAAGCTGATTTGGGTAGTGGTTTTACTGGCAGCTGGAGTGTGATGCGGGCTGTAAAACCTAGCAGAGAAGCAGAAATAGTAGAGCCGTTAGCTACTGATGTGCTGCACGCTGCCAGAGCTGGACTTAACGCTGCACACCTTGATCTGCCTAGTGATTTCACTATAGATAAAGGATTATTGCAACAAGTAGCTCAGGTTAGTAAACTGGAAAATAATCCTTGAGATAGGTAGAACAATTGGATTAGCTGATGAGCTCTTAGAACCCTCCTCCTAGCTTCGAGTCATGATCCAGATAGCTTGAAATTAGAGCAGTATTAACATGGAGATGCACTGGATGAAATTCAACCTCGGGCTAGAAATGAGGTTAAACAAGCCCTGAGGTTTTTATCATGGATTTAAACAAGCCTTTGGCTTTAGTAAAGACGAGAATAGGAGTTGAAAATGTCTTGTCAGAGCCGTGGGGGTAAGGGAAGGAGGTAAGGACTGCAGTTCTCCAGGGTGGGTTGTGCTTCTGCTGTTCCTTAACAGGCCACATTCATGTGGTTTAAAATCCATCCGTCTGTCATCTGTCTGTAAACCCTGCTCTTAGCTGGGCTTAGATTTGAGGAACTGCTTTCTCAAGGCACCTGGCTCTTATGTTGAGTAGATGTAAGGAACTGGATGGAAATAACGTTCTCTGAGTACGGGCCTCTTGCTCGTTCTGCATCTTCATTACGGAAACAAATTGAAGGAAAAGCAGCTTTTCAAATAGTAGGATAATTTGGGCTGCAGGTTGATGAATGTTTCCTTTGGTGGCAGCACCATTTTAAGCAGCCCCCATCCATTACCAGCTGCGCGGTCCCAGCCTTGTGACGCCTTGGTGGTGCTGGCACCCCAGTATGGATGGCTGCTCAGTCAGGGAGGTCAGGGAGTTTTTTTGGGTTAGTCCACAAAAGCCTTGCTTTTATATTGAAGTGAGATCTGTTTGGAGAATTTTTACGTGCTCGTTACCCTCCCCAAGCCACGGGTAGACCTCTTTGTACATCCCTAAAGCCGTACTGGGTGATGTGTGGGTATGGGGTTTTTTTTAAAGACTGCTAATATGGGAATTTCTGTCTCTGTAGTTGAAGCTAACAGGGAGTTGAATTCCAGCGGAGAAATAAAAGTCCTGTCTTTGGTATTATTTGGTTGGAGACTCTTCTTCAGGGAGAGCTTAAGATGATAGTAGTGTTTGAGGATTTTTATTATTTTTTTTTCCTAACAGAAAACTTTATGTCTGTGGATTTTCTCCACATTTGTTTAGAAGACTCTGTAGAAGATGCTGCATTTGTATGCAGTTACTATTTCAAAGGTTTTAAAATTAAGTCAAGTTGAGTTTGCTTTCTTTGATTCTGTCAGTGTGTGTGTTTGTTGTTTTTTTTCTTCCTGGCATAGCCAAATCTGTCAACTTCCTCAATATAATGGACTTTCTTATTGTGCTATGAAGTGGCATTGTTGTGCTGTTTGGGTTGATTGGAGACGGTCGAAAAGTTAAATGGGTGAAACTTTACCCATCTTCAGTACGGATTCCTGCAGAAGTGGCTGTTAAGCTGCTCTAATGACCTAGTCCGAACCGCAGCAGTTAACCTCTTCTGATCCTTGTGTGTACAGGGGGAAGTCAACTGCGCACCCTCCAGCTATTCCAGTTCATAGCAGATTACAAACCAGTGTCTCACCCAAGGTGATTTTTGGAAGATCTTGTTCTACTGTAGCTGTTGCTCTCAGTGTCTTTGTGTTAACCACGTAAGAAAAACAGTGAGAAAACTCAAGCCCGAAAATATTCTATGGGGCCATTTCTTCAATAAATTTACTATACTTTTGAACGTTCCTTTATGCATTTATCCTTACAAGAGGAAATGCAGATGGCTGCGCAGAATGTTTTTTCTTCCATTGAAGGAGATGGCTCAGGTATTGCTGGAAAAATGTATTTGTATCAAGTGTTCTTATTTATGAAGCTTTAGTGGTCATGGAATGGTATGACAGCAGTTACAGTGTTTTTATTTTACTTAAAAGCTGCAGGAAAAAAATATTGACAGTCGGGATGAATAAAGAGAGATGCATCATGATGTAGTGTCAGGCAGGAATAAAATAAATCATTTAAAATGAAAGCTATTTGCCATGTTCTCTAGCCGTTCCCAGGGGTGAAGTGCATTAAGACATTGTGCTAACTTCGTGGTACAGCACATAATACTTCTGTCAGTACTGGGGAGCATATTTTCTTTATGGCTAAATATTTTTAGTTGTTACGAGCTGTCTTATGACAATGTTTATTTGAAGGCAGGAAAGAAATCTGATGATATTTGGCTATTTTCAGGTTATGGGAAGGAAATGTCTGCTATTTGAACGCCTTTCTATTTGAGATGAATCAAAATGTGGATTTCTTGCCATGGTAATTTGGCCACAAAAGGAGTAGAACTACCTCCTTGGGAAAGGGAATTGGAGTGTTGACACATCGCTGGCACTTGGGGGGGAAAGGAAGTAGGAGGGAGAACTAGTCTACTAGTTAAGAAGCTTCCTGCTCCGGTTTTATTCCTTGCACTCAACATTAATCTTGGCCATTTCTGGTGCCAAACATAGCAATAAAAATGTGTATGGCATCAGAAATAGAATCATAGAATGTGTTGGTTTGGAAGGGACCTTTAAAGGTCATCTAGTCCAGCGCGTCTGGACTACACTACAGCGTGCCTGTGTGTCTCCCATGGTTTTCTAATCCAGTGCGCTCTCAGAGGTTTGATGAACTTATTTCTTGGTACCGATGTTGTCATCGGTCTAGTAAATTGTGAATCATCATTTGCCTTGGGTCTGCAGAGAGCTGTGACTCTCTTCTTGGCTCTGCTGTGGCCTCAGAGTAGAGTTGGACCCATTGGAGTTTGAAAATTCTGGGTTGGTTTCGGGAAGGATGAGTTGAGTGCTGAGGTCCCTGCGAGGCAGTCCCAAACCACACGTTTTGGTTGTCTCCATCCTGCGCAGCGGGAACGTATTGAAAAACTCTTTGTTCCGATTCAACAACTCCATTTTATTATGTGCAGAGGAATAGCTGGGCTTGAGGTAGTTGTAAAACTAGCCTTTAATGGTTTTATAATTAGAAGTTCAATGATCTAAATCTCCTTGTGTCTCAGTTCTCAGGCCAGGAGATGAAAGTGCTGGTTATGGAGGGCCTGGGGGGGGGGGGGGGGGGATGCAGTTACCATCCAAGTGTCTGGTCTTACTTTTATTTTTTTTTTTATTAAAAACAAAAAAACAAAACCAAAAAAACCCACAACCACCTCAGGAGAGAATAAACTTTGTCCTTTTCTGGCAAAAGGCAATTTCCAGAATGTCTTCTCGCCACATTGAGGCAGCCAGGATATTTTATTCTTATCCCAAAACCTACGTTACTAAGCATGTAATAAAACTGACTTGTATTGGTAAGAGTGTGTTACGTGCACCTTAGAATCGTGGTGTAGCTGGATTTTAGCTTGTGTATTATGGAGTCCAGTAAATCTTTCTCCCCTGAATGGATGATGTTTTGATCTGTACCTGCGTCAGCAAAACGCCGGAGAAAGCAAGCTCTGTCTGATAGTTGTATTTTTAGGAGCAGATGGGAGCAGATTAGTCCTGTTGTAATTTTGTTTGAAGAGCTGTAAGTAGCAGCACCGTACCTGTAAGTATTTTTGAACTTTTAGGCTCTATGTGGTATGAAGGCAATAACAACTTGTTTATGCGTGTTTGGATTTAACCAGCATTTGCTTGTTATCTCCTGGGTGATAAAAGGGACTGTTTTAATTCAGCACCCGTTTCCTTTATGCTTGCTTTAGATTAAAATTGCTTGAAGTATGGGCTCAAATTAGTATAAATGGTGAAAGAGAGATTGACTCACCATTATTTTGGTTTTGACTGTTTTGAAATGTAGTGACTCACCGAACAGATTTCAAATCCATGCCCCCCAAATTTGTTGTCTGAATTTATTTTTAAATCGAACTATTGCAGTGCTTGTGTCATCAGAACAGTAGTCTGAAGCATTTTGAGAATGCATGGTAGACAGCAGGGCTGGCGTAGCCGGAAAGTACGTAAAAAGCAACTTCAGACTTTTGTGTACTTACATTCCTGAGCATTAGCCTCGTGTGTGGATGCTTTGAGTAGTTTGGGCTCTAAATGTAGCAACGCATTTTAATTGGATTTACTTTTATTTTGCATGGCCACGAAATGGCAGCCTAGGGCAATAAGGCCTATTTTAGTGGTATGCTGGCTATTAGTATGCTTGTAAGATTGTAAAAGTTAAGAGAATAAATTGCAGTTCGGAAGCTTTAATAGGAAGGTACCTTAAACACTTGGTCAACTAAGTGTGCTCTTAGCTGTGTTTATATGATGAGGCGGTTAATGTGCCCTTAATGAATTTATCCCAGTCTCCCAGTACTTTGGATGTCGTCGTTGACCGGGTGGTAGCAATGGGAAGAAAATGCTGGAAATCTTTGACCGCTGGAGTCTGCCATTAAGTGCTTTCTTTTCTAGCACAGAAGTAGTGATATGAAGGGTTTCCTTTTTTTTTCTGGCCTTGTTCCTTTTATCACTTACCTGTATTGTCATGTGTTTAAGCATGTAGCTCAGTGTTGCTGTTTTGTTGTACTTTCAAAGAAAAAAAAAGGGTGTGTATATGTTCTTATCAGTATTCAAGGTCATATGAGTATCTCGTAAAAATAGGCATGTGACTCCCATGTCACGACTTTCACTTTTTATTTAGAAGCTTGGAATGGAAATAAAATGCTGCACTGCAAAGTTAGCAACCTCTTTCTTATTTTGTGGGCTGAAAAAAGTGAAAATGTCCCAGAGCTTATAGCGCTTAATGGACTGTGCTGTGATAAGGTTTGCATTTCCATGGAGTCTTTGAATCCCTATGACAGAAAAAAAATTTTCATAATTTTTACAATTTTTCTCTGTTTATTACTTGCGCGTTGGGTGTGGAGAATCCTGGATTCAGACACTTACCATACCTGAGCAAAGAAAACACAGCCTTGTTTTTGCAGACGATGTAGTCCAAAGCACCAGCTGCTTCACAAGTTACAGCAGCTGGTTTTTTTCCTTTTCCATTTTTTTTATGTAAAATGAATTGTTTCTGAAAGTTGACTACATATTCCTGATGCAAGCATTTGCTTGGTCATATTTTAACAGATTGGAGTTTTTGATAAATCCTTAAAGAGTGTGGCTTTCCAATGCGTATTTCATTGCACAAAGGCCAAACCTAAGGAATTATCGGGATTCAGACTGACAAGAAAGAAACTGGAGCTCCAGGTCCTTACTCCGTAGGATCGGACCGCAAGACATAATTGCGGTATTTCACACTGTTCTGTGTCCTGTCATATATGGCAACAATAACAGTTATCAGTCGTTGTCTGATATTGAAGTATGTATTTCTGTGGGTAGTTTAATTTTTTGTGGAATTTTGGGTGATTATGCTGAGTATAATAATTATTATCATTATAATTTTACAGGGCTCTATTCTGGTTTATTCAGACTGTTATACACTTGTTGGTTACCTGTAGTTTATTTCAACTTACATGCTTTTAAAACATACAAAAAATCATATGGACAAGGGAGTGGCTTTTTTTTTTTTTTTTTAATACCCAAGTATTATGTTTCTGTTGTAGTAAGATCTATTTATTTGCTCTAGCCAGAAACTGAAAATTGAATGGGAACAGCTCAATTTGTGCTGTATTCATTTCAGAACATAGAAAATCTGGCTCGGTATAAGTAATAATCTTCAGTGTTGACTGCTCCTATGGCTTGAATTTTCCTGGCTTGCTAGTCGCGTACTGAGGTTGGCTCTTACGAGTCAGGCTTTCAAATGATCTGACGTTTTCATTGTCCGTCTGTCTTGTTTGTAAATACCAGAAAAAGCAAAGGATGGAAGCCTGAGCTCTTACGGAGACGATAACGTGATCCTTCTCCTAAAAACAGATCTAAAAAGCCCCTTCTGCAGAAGGGGAAGAACTCCTGTAATCTTGAGCCCTGGGTACTTGTAAACATCCATTGCTAATGAGTCTTCCCCTTCTTTGCAAGGGATCAAATGCATTTAATGATTCTCATGAAGATGCCTAATAAGGCACAATCTAATCAAGCAAAGCTGTCAATTAAGCCTTCTGTTGAGTTCCTTAGTATAAATGAGCCTAACCCCAAAATATTATCTGAGCTCTCCTTCTTGGCTGTTTGGTTTTGGCAAAGATTTTATGATCAGTATTAGCCCAATTTTTAATTTTGCTGAGGTGCACTGTTCTTGCTTTGTAATCCCGCTGAATTGTAGACCGCGGAACAGTGCGCCGAGTGTATTAAGATCCGAGTCTAATTACTGTTTTTGTTCTGGAGGCTGTTGTGACAGGTAATGTTTTGTTGAATGGCAGGTAATAGATTTATTATGGAGAAAGCACAGCATGTGGGTACCTTCAAAGGAGCCGCTATCTGTATTGGTCTTTTCTCCTCTTAATTATTCAAATGGAAAATTTTGTTTGAGGGCAAAATGTATGCCTAAACGATATTACACCAAATAGTGGCAGCAAAGAATTCTCACATTTTAAGTGATGCCAATTAAGTAAGAATATTTGTGATTTTATTTATTTATTTAAGTAGCGCTATACAGACATTTGCAAAAGAGCCCTGAAGATGAAGAAACCAGTAAGGTTCGATATTGAAACCACAGTATATTGTCCGAAAAGGGTTGTTCTACTGGCAAAAATCACAAGTATTCACTAAATGTTGCCAAAAGACTTTTTTGTAAAAGGCATGTCTTGCTGAAAAGAAAAAGCTTTCCTTCAATAAACTATAGTTGGCATAAATATTATTATAAGTAGTGTGAACTCTGTCAAAATACTATAAATTTTATGCTTTTCCTGAGCAGTCAGTTTGGTCTAAAGTGGACTATTCCATTTTTGTCACTTCAATTGGAGAAGAATTCACTTAGCCGCCTTTAACAGTTTTGTTGCTTGCAGGGATATTTAATGCATTAATATATATTTAATGCATTCTTAATTAACCGCTTACGTATGGAGAAAAATCTTCAAAGCTGTTGGACTCAATTATGTCTTACATCTCTCCAGGGTAACGTGTTATATGATGTACAGGTTAGATGTCAGATGGGTTTCAACAGGTCCTGGTTACCTCCTGGCTCTACTAATTGTCCCTGCGGAGTCAGAGGACTGAACCGGTGGCGTCACATTAACTTCTCGAGGCGCGAACAAGATGTACAAATGCACGTTAATAAGGAAGTGGATCGTGAGTGCTGTGCGTGTAAGTGCTCTCACCTAAGCCTGCCTGAAACATGAGTACGGGAAGTAACCAGCAAGTCTGGTTAAACACAAGCCTGTCTCTATAAACACTTCCAGGCTTGTTGTAAAATTAATAAATTAGTAGTTGGTTGGCTTAATGTGTGGGAATCAAATGTAGGTTGCATACAGTTGTTTAGTGTGTGGGCAGAGAATAAGTAGTGCTGGTTTAACTTAAAATTCATTAGTGGCAATAATGATTTAATTTTTCCCCATGGCGATGTGAAACCAAGCTATGCTTAGTGACCAAAACTCGTGGGACATACAGTTGGTCAACAGTTACCGGTAGTAATAATAGCATCTATTATTGCTAATTTAATTTATAATAGTACCTATTGTTGCTGATATAGTTAATAATAGCATCTGTTATTGCTCTATGCACCAGTAGATGATCTGCTTGTGCCTTGCCTTTTGCCAGTTCCAGCAGAACAAAATTCTCCTGCTGTTTTGGAAGTTGTGGCTTCACATAAGGACTCGGGGGCTCTAAAACCCAGCACGGTGACAGCTTACTTCTGGGAAGGTATTTGAGCAGACGTGTCGGGATTGTGCTCACAGCAGTCTGAAGCCAGAAGGTACTTGGCCTGCAGAACTGAGGGTAGTGTTTAACGTAGCAAAGGCTGCCCGCACAAAAGCGCATGAAGAATCATGCTGTCTCTCCCCCTCAACGCCTGGAAGCCTTGAAACATTTCCTCTGCAAGTGGTATAAATTTGCTGATTATTCCCAGGAAAGATTTCTTGAAATAATCTTGAAGGAATGAAAGGTCACTGAGCAAGGAGGGCATAACTCTCCCAACTGGATAATTAAAAAGAAAATTAAAAAGTGTGCTAAGTTTGAGATTGACTTGTGGCCATGCTTTGAAGATTAAAAGGGCTTTTTTCATTTCAGATGAAGGAGGTTGGGACTGGTGGGAGGAGGAGTTGTGGCTGCTGGAGCAGTCGGGCAGTGCTGAGAAGCTGCGTTTGTCGTTTGCTTACTGAACCGTGCACCAGATACCAGGATCACTGAACGCAAGTGCGGCTATCTGCTCTTTTTCCCCCTCTTTGAGTCTTCCAGCTAGAGTTCTCAACCTGGCTGCTCACAGTTTAGTGAAGGTAGATTTTGGGGCGTCTGAGTAAATGGTGTATCCGTATATATAAAAATAACAAAGACAGTATAAATAAACATAGGGGGTTTTTGTATAAACATGTTTTTCTTTTAGAAAATGAAAATGATGGCAACTTCAACTAAAAAATGCAACTTCCCATGTTCTTTGCACAGCCTGTAGCAAGATCGGTCTGGTGGGTTGTTGTTTTTTTTTCTGTGCAGAGGTTTAGCCTGCACTTCTGAAACTATCTGCAGTCACAAACATTAAGATATGTGTATATATAGAGAGAGATAAAGCTACAATATGAGTGTGCTAACTAAATGGTAACAGCAAAATAATGCCGAAGTAACACCTTCAGCAGCTAACACCAACAGATATTTCAAGTCTAGACTAAGCGCCTAAATTTGCATACCCACTCCATTTTGTGATCTGCGGCGTGGAATAGGTCAGAGCTCTTGGGCTGCTCCTGGGGTTTGGCTCATGGCTAGAACCCGTGAGCACACCTGGGGCGTGCTCCTGTGCTGTGATGTTTGAGGAATGAAGGGATTGTGGTCGTAGATGTGAAGTCTAACTGCAGAGTTCCCGCTTGTAGCTTATTAGGAGTAGGGTTATTAGATACCCGGCCTTATTGTTCCCTTGGCTGAGTTATCGCATACTTGAGTTTGGGCCACATACTGTCTTCTTCCAAGCGTATGTTGAAGTTGACAGTGTTTCCCTGGACATCTGGGAATACTTGAAGGTAATGATGCTTTAAAGGTTGCAGTCAGCAGCCTTGCATGATGCCATGTTGACCAATAAATGGTTTTTACATTTGTCTTAGAAGAAAAATGATTTGAGCTTTTGCCTTTAATTACAAGCATACCTGGAGGTCCAGGAAAGACGTAGGCGTCTGACTTAGTTTATGGATGTGGTGAATACAATGGCAGGTCACAAAAAGCACATTCCTTCTCCGTTAATTTCTGAAGCGCTTTGATCTGTGCCTGTGGAGTGTAGGGCTTTGGCTTCACTAGTCTTTTGTTGTTGTTTTTCCTTAAAAATGATTTCTTATTTCTTGCACAGAAATCAGATGTAAGTATTTTTAAAGGCACTTCCATCTTGTAATTACTTTTTTACGTAGAACCATCGGTCTGCTTTGGCATACATCTCAGACCCTAGAGTTTTTTACAAGTATTTAAAAATACACAGTTACAGGAAAAGTTGCAAGAAACACTAATATAAACTGTAACTGAATTCAGGATTTAAGAAGAACAGAAGTTGGGCACGATGCCTTGTATTCTCTAACTGGAAAAGTGGAATTCACTTAACGTGAACTGCCTCTAGGTTATCCCTTCTGTTAGATGTGCATTTAACGGATTAGAGTTGTGTACAAGGCGTATGTGTAAGCAGTACCCGGGACCATGCATTGCTCATTGAATTGAACGGTAAGCTTTCAAAGCAATTTCAGTAATTCTTTGTGTATATTTGATACAGCATTAGGGAAGAGAGCAGTAGATGTTTTCATATTAAATCGTATCTTCTGGTAAGTGCTTTTTCAGGGAATTTATAATTCAGTGGATTTATAAATGTGTCTACAAGATCAAACTTAATGGCTTAGTCTTTCTGCTGTTCCAGGTTGTGGGTGGAAGTGGATCTATTTATTGTACTAGTATGTGGTGCTGTTCTCTGGTGTTTGCTGTATTACGTTAAGTGTATTCTGGAAGATGTTGATGGGAGTATAAGTTGAATCTTTTCACTGATGTAAAAGATTACATGTTTGTTATGACTTTGGTAGGAAGAATACATAAATTAGGAGATTGTTACAGAAATGTAGCCGGGAGACTCATTTGGCTGTCATAAATGAGGCATCCTACACCTCACCCTCCTGATGAAACAGGATGTTCTTGCAAAGATGTGCCTTTTTCTGACAGCGTTGTTCTGAGAAGGGTGCCTTGCAGCAGCTGAATTTGTGAGGTATCTGCTATGCTGGAACGGGCGCTTTTTTTTTTTTTGTTGTAAATAAGTTGTGTAACAGAGAACCTCTTCTTAACTGTTTTTTCAGTGTCTGCATCAGACTTGCCTTTTCATGTTGTGTGTTTTTCTTGTTACTACCTGGCAATATATGAAGGTTCAAAGGAGGGATTTAGTCACCAGGTGTTTGTGGTCACTGGGTGATGTTATTACGAGTTCTGATCATATGAGATAACCATTATATGCCATCCCTATACACAAGACACAGTTTTCAGTACAGTGGAAATAGGTGACTTCAAAGAAGAATTTTTTTTATTGACTCTGAGTGCTGCAAAACTGCCTCAGAATACATAATTCAAAGTCAGAAAGTTGCCTGTAAATTGTCGGTTTACCAACGTGTGTCTGACAGTAAACATTTGTAGTTTGAGCAGGGCACTCTGAATTATTTGTTTCATGCTTAGAATCATAGAATCATCATGGTTGGAAAGGACCTTTGAGATCATCGAGTCCAACCATACGCACACAAAAAAACCCCAAACCCCTGCAATCTCTGCCACTAGAGCATGCCCTGAAGTGCCAAATCTAGATGTTTCTTAAATACCTCTAGGGATGGTGACTCAACCCCCTCCCTGGGCAGGCTGTTCTGGTGCCCAACCACTCTTAACTTAAACTGAATACTGTATATCTCTGAAGAAGGAGGCAAAAAAATTGGGTTTTCTTACAGTAATCAGAAGTGAACTCCTCCTCGGAGTAACAGTCTCAAGGGAAATGCTCCCATCGGTTTAAATTTCAGATATTAAGCAGGTTATAAAAATGATGACTAGCTATGTAGGATCATCACGACAACGCTTCTTACACTGAAGTAGAGCAAGATAAATTGTCTGCTGTGATTTCACTTCCATCAATGAAGTGCAGCAACACATAGAGCATCTCATCTGTTTATTCCCGTCTGTCTTTCGCAGCGTTATGAGGTTTGAAGAAGCACTGTAAAATATCCCACTGTCTTGAAACAACAGTTGCAAGAATTATATCTTGAATGAACATTCATCTCAAGTATGGCACTGATTAAGTACCTATTCACTGCAAAGAGTTTTAACCAAACAACCTGCGATTAGATCTGTCCGGGCCATCAATCATGGAAGCTGGGTTTTAAGTGAAGGCATCCAGATTAGTAGGTGGTTTATTTGAACTGAATTACTGAGTGTAAATACTAAGTAAGTAATCGGAAATAAATCTTCCAAATGATGAAATTCTTCACTCTCCAATGATGAACTTTGGAGCAATTAGTTTTAATTGTGAGGTAAATAGACAAGTCTTGTTTAATTGGATACTTAAGTAATGTTCCTTGCATTTGAACTCAATAATAGTTTGAACTCTGATATTCAGGGCAAGCAGCATTTGAGTCCCTGGCATTGTTTAATGCAACTATTTAAAAAAAAAAAAAAAATTCTGGATGGTGGAGTAAAAAAGCAAATGGCTTATTTCCTCCAAAACCTGAGGGATATTTTTGCCATTGATCACTTAGTCCTGTTGTTCTCTGTGAGCACGTCAGATGCTTTGAATAAAATAATTTCCAGCATATTCCTCGCAAGTATTGTCGATGAGTAACCTTGCAGGCAATCTGTGGACCTGTGGTACAGCAGTTCGTATTTTATGGCCTTAAGATATGGTGTTGCTTGCATTAAGGGCCGTAAGCTTTCTCCTTATTGAAACTGGAAGATGTGTCTGTTTGTGAAAACATTTGGAATTCAGAAGTAAAGAGCAAAGGAAAGAATCTAATAATTGGAAAAGGAGCAAGTAGAGGAGGAAAATTTTCAACATCTCTTTGCAGTGGAGATTAAATGCTGGAACATAATGTGGTTTTATATACGCATACATAGCATAAAATAATCAGTGGAGTTAATTGGCTTTCTTCCATGCATTCTTAGCAAATGATGAATAAAGAGTATTGCACATAATAAGTCTCAGCTTTCAATTAAATGTGCCCTATTCAGTAGTCGGTTCTTTGATGCGAGAACAAGCACATGCAGATTTCTGATCTGATGATGATGCTCAGCTTTTGGGTCTTGACAATTAAGCAAGCTTCGGCAGTGTGTGACAAACCTTTTAAACTTGCATTAACGCTGGCTTTGCTCCTTAAGCGGAGGGAGCTAGATGGCGCCATCGGCCTGGCTTTTGCCTCCGCAAATTTGGGTTCAAAAGGTGCATTTCAGGTAAAGTGAGCTTATTTTCTGCCCTGGAGCACTGCGCTCTTGGCCGGCTCTCAGTTGGGCACAAGCAGTGGAGATGCCGCATATAAATGCGGGCAGCACCTGGTGGGTGGGTGTTAATTTCTGGTGGCCTATTTTAATTATCACTTATGGTATTGATTGTAGAAGTGATGGTGTCTCATGCATACTGCAAGCACATGCTGTATTTGGGAGACGTAACTGCTTCCCTCGTGGGGTAAGGGGATGGGGTACAAACTTGATAGCAAGTGATAACTTGAGGCAGGGGCTGTGATGTGACAAATTTTTAAGTGACGTTTAGAAGTGTAAGGGCAGCCTTAAGACTGCGTTGTCCTCCTGCAGAAAGAGAGGTAGGTCAAGGAGAGAAGAACAGATTCATGTGGGACTGCATATTAATTAATGTGTGTTTTTTCGTTAATTCAAGTCCCACTTCTATTCCTGCCTCCTTTTTCATCTCGCTTTACTCTGTGGCCCTGAACATCACTCTTAAGCAGTGTTTTCCATTATGGAAGTGAAGGAGCCCAGCACAAATTATATCGTGTATTTCCCATCCTTGGTGAGGTTGTGGATTGCTAAACTTTGTCTTGTGGAACAGAACTTTGAGATCTGGGACCTCTTGAAAACTGGCTAATTGCTAATAAAAATATTTCCGTGCAAGTTGCACAACGGAGGTTTATGGAAATGCTAACTTGATGGAGAGAATCCCAATCCTGATTACAACTGTTGGAGTCAGGCATGTAAATATTTATGCAACTTGAATTTTGGGGGCCCTGGATGGGTTTTCTCCCTGTAGCATTGCAGGTTATGCAAAACCCTTGAACCTCCTTGTCGGGGTTGATGTGTGCTCACTGCTGTTGCTCAGACAGACTGTTCGCTTACTTTTCGTAACTATGGCAGAGGCGTGTAGTAACAGTTTATGACCGTGTGGTGTCTTCCTGCATTTCAGCCGTTGTGTAACGCGCCGAGATTGTGATTGGACACAGGACAGTTATACAATGTAGTGAGCCCAACCAGATTATAAAAATCCTCCTCCGGTATGTCTGCATCCTTTCAAGGCTGCAGCTTGCAACTCGGGCTGTGGCACTGAGCATAGGCTGGGAGAAAGGTGGTGGAGGAGCTGGCTGAGACGGTCCCTAGAAGTTGGTTCAGGTTTCTGGAGGTAAGAGCTTCTTTGAATTCAGATCTTCAGGTGATTACAAAAGTTCAACTGCTTTAGAGTGGGTGTTATTAAGTAAGAAAAGTTAAACCTGATAAACTTAGGTTTTTAGTAAGTTTCAGTATCTTAAAGATTTGAGGACTTAATTTTCATTTAAAAAGTGTTACCACTGTACAGAGAGACTCAAAAGTATTTACCCTCTTTCCTGTTTACCTGTGAATTTTGGCTTCCGTTTAATTTTTAAAATGTGAGAAATTTACATGAGGTTTCTGTAGTAAAAAAAAGAGATATTAAGGATGTCTGACCTCAACAGTGCAGCATCTTAGTTAGTTTTTAAAAGTTTCTTGAATTCCAAATCTTTTATTTTAAGTTAAATGGAAGTGAGATATTTATTTCAAGACAAGCCTAACAGATAACTCAGTATAAACTTTTTCAAGTGTGTAATCAGTTGCTGGTTTTATATTGCTTACTGGACTAAAATCGTTCTATTTCAGCAAGGAGTTGAGTATCTGTTTCAAAAATAGACGTAGGAATGCCTAAGCCTTTGGAAAGGAGCTTCGTATTCAGAGTTGAAGAAGTTGGCACACCACCCTGATTTCCTTAATAAATGGAATTTTTCCTAGTTGAGTCTCTAACTTCACCGTTGTTTTAATGTGATTAAGGTCTTGGAAAAAACGTAGCTTTCATCAAAGTGCCAAGTAGAAGTACAAAGAAAGTTGAGAAAGGAATCAGTGTGTGCTCAGGTTGCTTTCTGAATGAGGGAGCTTAATGAACTGTGTATTAACATCCAGAATAATGTGGAAGTATCTGAATTCTTTGATTATTAATGCTCCACAGGGAGTCTTGTAGGGACTGTGTACTATTATAAATCAAGTGAATGTGTACTACAAACAGTGAGGGAGGTGTACTGTGCTGGAAGTGAGACTATAAAGTAGTAATGTGTTTTATATAAGGAACAGTGATCTGCTACTTCAGTTTTATTTACCCTGAGCATCATTGCTATCTAGAGAATGCTGCAGGTGCCATTTGATACCATCACTTGATGTCAAGCTGTAAAATTGTTATCTCCTCGATTTTGCTTACACTTCTTTGAAATGTAATCTTATGGCTGCTTCTGTATACTTCTTTCTTGATCTTTGTTGGGACTCTGTTAACGCAGACCATTGTGTACACGTTGATGGGATCCCTTACGGAGGGTGGTGCACAGGCTGCACAGAAACTTGGCAAAACAGTTGGCTATTGGAACAATAAAATGAGGGAGTAATGGGGTGAAAGATGAGCAAGGAACTGCTTGACCAATAATGTTTTTGACCAAATGCACTTGCAGGTTGACCTATGCTTACTGGAAATACTCCTATTTCGGATATTTTTGTTTAGAATCATAGCCTAAATAAGCTCTTTTTCAATAACTTGAGTAACCAAACGTGTAGTTTTTGAAAGCTGCGAGATCCTTTGTTAATGTCTCATTCAGTTGGAGTTAAGTCCTCTTCTCAACAAGCTCATTCACACAGGAAGTTAATGAGATTTAGCTAATGTGCTTTAAATCAACGGAGGGTTTGAGCTCGGCATAACTTTCCTGGGCATCTTTGTGTAGACATGCCCCAATAACGTTGGTCAGTTGTTGAGAGGCACTATTCTGGATGGCAGTCAAAATACCAACTACTTAAAAATTCATTAGTGCCTACAAAGAAAGAATCTGTTTGCACTTTGAAGACTTACTTTGAAGTGAAGCAAGAAACTGACTTGGGACCAAAACTTCTTAAAGTGCCCGTCAGCTCTTGTTTTTTAAAACCTAAATGTTAGGAAGTTGGGCATATTTAAAACAGCAGTACTTTGCTTCTACTGCAGGTAAAGGGAAATTATGTCTTTTTGTGAAGTGTTGCATTAGGAATTTGAAGTATATACTTTTGTTATTTTAAGTGTGGATGTAGTTCGCTGTTGATTGCGGGGGGAGGGGGGGGATCGTCTTTGTGGCATTTAAGGACATGGTAGCATTTCAGTGCAATTTCATTTCATGGGAAGGAACTCTGGGTGCAAGAGCTGCCTGGTAAAGACAAATCACGAGTATTTTTCAGACCAAAGAGGCTCAGTTTCAAAAATAGCCCGAGGAAAAGCTCTACTTAAGACGAAAGCGGGAAGATGGTTTTTACATGTAGCAACAGAAGATTAAGCGCGGGTGCTCTGCAGCTTTTTTCACATCTTTAAGATGGTCAAAATCCCCTGGAAGGTTGAAAAAACGCCCTTTGGGCACACCTACGTATCTGGAACGGTTTGTGGGGTAGAGGACCTCACGGGCGCCATATCCAAGTACCAGTCTGGAGGTGTAATACTCCTGGCCAGCACTCTGAAGCAATTGAACTTGTGGTTGCGGGTCTGCAGACAGTACTTTGATTGCATCATGTGAAGTACTTGTTGGGCTTTATTAGCCTCGCTGATGAGATACTTGTTGATGAATCCTTTGAAATGGGGAAGACATTTTTGCTTTGTAGGAAAACATCAAGCAACGTTTTTGACAACGTTGGGTAGCAAAGTTGCCACTCTCCTGATTGCTTGTAATTTGGTCGTGAATATTTTTAAGCCCCCTTGGTAATGTATTGTTTCATTTTTAATGACTTCTCAGAAAACTTTCAGGCTTACTGTATTTATGCTGTTAAATAGCACATGTGAAAGGTTGTGGCAGGCAGGCTGGAGAGCGAGAGGGGGGGAATCTTGTTCTAAGGTTCTTCTAGTATTAAAAATAGTGTAACTCAGGACTCGTAAAAGTGAGGACACGTAGAAATACGAACCACAGTGCCCGTGGCTCCCATCCGATGCACAGAAGACAAGGTGTGTCTAGTAACAGGAAGGGGAATCTTTGATTTTTAATACCTTAATGGCACAAAATCAGTACAGAAATTTTGTGCAACGGGCTTAACTAGAGCCAGTAGCAATCTGCAGAAAGCTGCTGTTCCGTAATTAACTGGGAATTGCCTTGCTTTTATGTTAAATTGTGCATCTGGCCAGGGATGGCTGTGTACCCTGTAAGTAAACTTGTCTAATTGGAGCCTCCACAAAATTCCTTAATTGTCTGCATTGTTGGTTGTGAAAGCGCAGAAGCACTCCTGTTTCCCTAATCAGTTTGGTACAGTGTTTCCGTGAAGGAGTTTCTTTCAAAAGTTGCCTGATCTGTTGGCATCCATCCTGCCACCTCCTGCAGCCATCTGCATCTCCCTGGATACTCTCGTGCCGATCTGAGCCGTGTGTCTGCCTGTCCCCCTTCTCCCTGTCTCTTGGGGAACGTCAGCTGGCAACCAAACTGTAAGCAGCTCTGTCCTGCGACGTGCGGTTTTCTTTAATGTGTCCCTAGTGCTGTACGCTAGTATTAGCAGCTTGGCCTAAATGCACTTTCTTAAACTAAACAAACTAAATGTGGTGCATTTGTTGCTGGCTTAAATTCTTCATAGCTGTCTGATGCTACGGGAACTGAGAATTTATCTTTAGTTGCAGTCTACAGCATGCCCTTTCCAGAAATGGCTCTGCTGTGCTCACAGTATTGGGTATGAGGGGGTGAAGTGGATTTTAAAACTGATTTTGTTTTCTGCTCAGGCTTGGTACATTTTAAGGATAAATCATCCTGATGTGCAGGCAGTCCAAGTCCCTTTCCACATCTCTGTTGTGTGTCTATTGCCAAAAAACATAATCTCAGACATACAGGATGTCTTGATTTGTGTTCAAACACATCGTGTGCTTGAGTTTCGGAGATGCCAAACACTTGAAACTACTGCTGGGGGTGGTGGAACTCCAGATGTACTGCTGCAGTTCAGGTTATTTGCCTCAAGTGTTTTGAATTTATTTAAAATTTAGGTGAAGCTAACCTCGGTTGATGGAAGGTTGGACAACTTCTGGCTGAGCATCATCTCTGCTTGCAGGAGAAAGTTGCTGTTATTCACGAGTCTGACAGCTAATTACAAATAATAAATGGAAGATGGTAATTAAGCTGTCACCTTAATTTGATTCTAATCTCCGTAGTGTATGCAACAGACTGAGCTCTCTTGGCTCTTCAGCCATCTGTAAAAGCCAGAAAGGTCCTGGGCTGGATCTGACACCACTCCTTCCTCGGGGCGGTGTGACATGTGCTTTCCAGGTGGCATACCTACGTTAGTGCTCCTGGGAGTTTTTCCATCAGTACACTCTAAAGAATGTGCTGTTTCATCGCCAGATTGTTTTACAACCACGCCTGTTGTGCTTCCCTTACAAATACTTCCCTTGCACAGCAGTGAAGGGCCACCAAACGTAGGTCAGTTCCTGATTCTTCCACGGTCAAGGTGGAGAGGAGAGGACCACAGGTACTGATTAACTAGTTAGTTCTGTTAGACACTTCCGCTATGCTAAGAGATAGGAGGGAATACACTTACCTTTCAGACGAGCTAGGATTCTTCTTTTAACTCTTTTCACCAGCTGGTTTACTTGTGTCCCAGACCTCTTCCAGCAGAACTTAGTGTTGGAGGGAAAACAATACAGCAGACCACAACTATAAGGTAGCCAGTTTCCATTTGTCTTTGCAGGCAGCTCTGCCGCTTTATTGAGGGGTAAAACACTTGAGATTGTCCAGCGATGGCTGTGGTCTTAGGAGACCTGGTACCAGTAATAAAATGCTGTGGCCCCATCATGCAAAGCACTAAATCGGGCCACTTAAGTTGTGTTCAAACTTTGTGCCCGTTGCTCATGTTTATCTGCCCAGCTTTATGCTGGGTCAGCTGTCTCCTGTCCTCAAAGCAGCTGCACAAATCAATATGGAAAGTCTAAAGTATTTTGGCTAACATCTCTGTATGGTGGGCCTGGCTCAGTTGATAAAAACTTGTGATCTAGTTGAAATTTGGAAAGACCCGCATGGTTTTAGGAAGTTTTTGTTTTGAATTTGGAAAATAAGGAAATACATAGAGCTGCTTCCCTCTTAAAGCTTCTGGGGAAAACAAGCCGTGCATCATTCTTACACTTTGGAAAAACAGTGGTTTTCATAGTTGAAAGTCATTGTGACAGTCATGGGGGAACCTGAGGTCCAGACTAAGCTTCTTCCAAAGGGTTAACCTCTAGGTCTGCTCCTTGCAGGTGTGGTGCAATGAGCTTCCTAATATTGACAACATATCCTGAGCACAGCATTGCTTCCTAGTTGTGGTGCTGCCGGTCTGTCAGCACCTGACAAATTGTTGACTCCTCTAATGGATGTTGAAAAAAAAAAAAAAAACAAAACCAAAACCCAAACAAACAGAAAGACACCAACAACCTATTGCCCCAAGCACATTGCAGTCTGGAGGTCGGATTGGTTTTGTTTTCCCGACTCATTGCTTTGCCGAACTCTGGATTCAAATGTTAAAGGCCCTCAAACATAGCACAGATGAATGCCATCACAGCAAATCTGAATATTTTTTTTATTTGTCTTTTGTAATTGTTAACTGGGTATTCTCAGAATAATACGGAAAAGTAGGGAACGTTTGTAGTGTGGTTCAGCCAAGAACTAGATCAAATGATGCTGCTTTAAAAGAAAATAATGCGTGCAAGGGAGAAGACTTATATTACGGTTGCCTCCACCTTTAATGGGGTTCATGATCCATTTTTCCATTCCACATTAATAAGCTCTTTACATTTATCTGTATCTTCTGTCCTGCCCAAGTTAACTTTTGAATCTGGTAAGAGGTGGGTTTTCAAATTATTCTTGCATGCAATGTGGTACCTTGTGAAATAGAAGCTTTTTGTGCAGCCTGTCTTGGTATATGGGCAGATTTCTCTGGAGGAAAACCTTTGTTGTGTACTTCACTGACCATTTTTATTTGTGGCAGAGGTTCCAGAGTAATGACTTGCAGGCAGAATCTGAAAGGAGGAAATGAAAAGTAGGTTTAATTACAGTCTTGCATTGTACATCTCCATCTCTGATGGTTTTTTCTTTCAGTGAACTTTGAAATGCATTATAACTTCTTTAAACAAAATGGCAGCTCCCTTGGTAAAATAGAAAATGTGATGTTAGTGGTCATGAAAACACCAAGTGTAAGAACTACCACGTTGTGTCAAACCAGACGCTCCCGTAGCTGTGTGTCCTGGTGTCAAATCTGGAAGATGATTTGTGTGTTGGAGAAAAGGGCAAACGTGTCGAAGATCCAGAGTAGCCTTTCCCCAGCTAGGAGGGTTTTCCTCCTGTGAACTTGCACCTAGACTATCCCCTGCAGAAGCTGTTTGTCTAGATACTAATCTTATCTAAAGCATTGTAAACCTGTGTCAGCTTTTGGTCTTCCTGGGTTAATCATGTATGAGCACTGAAGATAATTTGGTATGGAAAGAGATGAAAGTTAATCAGTATGCTGGTGGAAGTTTCACTTCTAGCCTTTCCATTTGATCCAAGGCAGCAGATAATTCAGTGTACTGTGTGTACCGAGCTGGTGTTGAATGAGTTTTATCTCTTTTTACATGGCTTTTCAGCTTCTGATCAGTTAAATGTGTTACAGAGGGCTATAACAGTCTGAGTCATCCTGTGTAGCTATGCTCAGTTGGTAGGATAAGAGGTCTGACAAAAAAGACTGATATCTTTCAGATAACCTGATCTCCTGCTGCCTGAAGATTTCTGTTTCAATTTGACCCTTGTGATTGCAGAATAAAAGCGTTCTTGAAAATCTCTGATTATCATCTGTGCCATAAAGTGCGAGTGTAATTGCTGAGTAGAAGCAAAAAGAGTTTGGAGATGTGTTCTCCTTGTTTTCCTTGGACTGCCCCTCTCCCCGAACACACGTATGTACGTGTAGTGTCTATGTGCATGTAAATGTGTATACGTACACACATACCTCCCTCCTTCTAGGAGAAGCAGTAGCTGAGAGTGTTTTTGCCTGTTAATGCGGAGTCACTTGTTCGTCGTCATCTGGGAACCCTCATCCAACCGCTACCGTTCTAGCTGTTGTGTTTTGGCTCTCAAGAATTAATAGAAGGCGCAGCTTATTTGCGTGTTCTCCTGATGTAAATCTCAAGAACAATTCCCAAGGAATGATCACATCTTTGAGAAGATAGCAGTCTTACCGCCTTGCAGCGCGAAGTAAAATAGGATTATGTGGTCTTTTCTTTTGCATCGGTGGAGGTGCTGGTTAATGCTAACTAAGAGGCTTATGGTGCCAGAATACCGTAAACCAGATCTCCTGAATGGCAGGTTTCCTGCTGGTGTAACTCTTACGCTGGTGTTTTATTGGCATGGCTGCCTTTGCTAGGGAGGTGCAATTCTGCCCTTTCCCTTTTCCTTTCCAATCTGAGATGATAAAGCTGCCAGACTAAACTACGCCTGTCTCCATCGCTGATTTTCTTGGAGAATAAAATAAGTCTACGTTGACAGAAAAAAAAGCAAATTCTTTTCTTTTTTTTCTTATGTGCTTTAAAAAAAGTCCCTCGTGCCTCTATAGTAAAAGCACACAAAATCCCTAAAAAAAAAAAAAAAAAAAAAAAAAAAAAAAAAAAAAAAACCCCAACCAAACCCAGCCACCCCCACTGCCCACCCCCCCCGACCTTTAACTCTTATCTGTCTCTTGGTCCTCTCTGACCTTTTCGGGTCCCCTCTCAGACCTGCAGGGGCAGCTGAGAGAGATGAGTGTTCCTGTAGAGACTGGAGGAGGCGTTGCCAGTTTTCTGAGCACAAACTCAGAAGCAGACAAACTAATTTAACGTCGCTGCTCATGTCTGGAGATTTGCGCTTTTTGAAGGGAAGGTCTGTGGTCATTGTAAAAATGGGAATGCCTTTTC
Organism: Rissa tridactyla; assembly: GCF_028500815.1. NCBI lineage: Eukaryota > Metazoa > Chordata > Aves > Charadriiformes > Laridae > Rissa > Rissa tridactyla. The sequence continues at coordinate 2,966,587 of NC_071485.1, forward strand.
CAGAAAGGCTTGAGTGCTCAAACCACTCTTCTCCTTCAGTCTTAAGTTCAAGTGAGAAATAATTAATTATGCTATTTTAATATTTACTTTAAGAAACAAATCTTAATTAACCTCTTATTGGAAGGTGCTACTTTCTATTACATTTTGATTTAATTAGGAGTGCTTCAAGGCTGTCTCGGCGCCTAAGTAGCGTTTCTTACGCTATGTATATAAATCTATATTTTCTCTCTTGAAAAGTTGTATCGCTTTGAAAGATTAATATCTCTTTGACCTCAAGTAACCAGATTTTTCTAGAAAATGCTCAATTAACAGCTATTAAGAGCTTCTAAAATATTAGTACTCTGTAATTTTTCAAACAGTCCTAAATTGTCCCTAGCAGAAGGGTCTTTGTCAAGTTTCATTATTATTGCAATTACAGTAGACATTGAAGCTGCTGGCATTTTCCTGCACAGCGTTTTTGAAGGGAGGCTTAAGAAAAAACCCAAACTCTATTTTTTTTTTTTTTTTTTTTTTTGCTTTCTAATATATACATAACTGTGTTTTTTTGGATGTCCATTAGCTGCATTTCCACCTCTAGCAATTAAGTGGAAAGTGTCGTTAACTTGCTTTTGAAGTAACGCCAGCGTGTAGTACGTTTTGCTGCTGGATTGTGTTCCTGGTTTTGTAGAAAATTTCGCTTGATACGGTTTTGAAAAGGCCAGTTTTCAGGTTCTATCATGTACTTTCATCTGCAGCTGAGCTTGTTTTGTCTGCAGCTGCGCTTTCTTTTTTGAAGCTCAGAAACCACAGGTTGCAAAACTTGGTTTGTTGAAGAATTTTCCAGGCTGTCCAGTGGGAAGTTTAGGTTCAAATCTGTTAGTTCATGTTCCTTAGCCTTGGAAATGGCAAAAGTGTGGATGACCCTGGACTGGCAGGTCTAATTTAAGGAACAAATGTGGGAAAACTGTACTGTAGTGACCCATCTGGGAAAACAAAAGAGAACCAGTAACCTGTACGATCTTTCCTGTTCCTGTGCCAAAGTAGTGGTGATACTAATTAAAATGCACATTTTTATCCTGAAGCGGTTGGTTCGGCCTCATGGGGCAGATTGCTTTGAATGACCCGCAAGCAACTGGGATAATTTTGAGTGAGGGTGTTCAGCAGAAAGGGCTGTTTCTGTCTGTCTGAAATAGACTCGCTGAAAGTCAGGTGTGCTCCACTGTCCATCTCGTCTAAGCTTCCTGGATGCTTTTTATTTAAAAACAAGTTGTTTTAAAAGGAAGGATTTAGTTATGCACAGGTGAACTTGTGAGTACGTCTCCACATTTATGGTCTTTGAAGAAGCACGAGTATAGTTTGCAATGGATGTTCAGTAGCAATCTGTTCTACATCCACACTGGCTGGAGTGCTGGAGTACAGGCGTACTTTATTCCCAGAAAGTTCTATGGAAATGACTGTGAAATAGAAACAAAACCAAGGTTTCAGTATACTACTAATAATTGAAGACCACAAGAGAAGAATGAGGGGATTGGCACAGTATCATCATGAAAAGAATTTAAAACACTCTCAGCTTTATCTTTAAATGGTAATCTGCTAATTATCAAATCAGAGAGTAATGATAAGAGTGGGTGAGTCATGAGTGTAAAAGGGAACCAAGGCTGCAGGGCGTGTGTGTTTCTACATATATCTTAGGTGATAAAGGAAAAGTTAATTTATCTCTTCAATTCTAGGTGCCATTGATGCTAACGATACTTAAAAAAGCAACTCTAATGTCCCAGCTGGATTCCTGAGCACTTTTACGATTCCTGGAGGTACTGCTGTTTAAACAAGAAATTATCCTTAGTACTTGACCTGTCATCCCGGAAGCATCTGCTTGGGTACTGCATGCAAGTCCCTGACATTCTGGAAACGATGGGGATTGGCAAGAACACCACTTCGAAGTCGGTGGAGGCGGGAGGCTCGACAGAAGGCAAATATGAGGATGAATCTAAACATCCCACCTTTTTCACCCTGCCTGTAAGTAACACATTCAGGTACTGCTTAGTCAAGCTCAGTGTGAATCAGTGAATAATGCCTTATTCTAATCATGCTCTATAAAACCTTTATTTCCATAAGTAGTAAAACCTCTTTTGCCACTTATTGTTTATATATAAACATGGTCAATTATGTTATCTGTAGCTGTTTTCACTTCTGCACTCCAGAGCAGTGCTGTTTGCAGGACATGTGATTTCCCAGGCTGTTCATGATTCAAACAATTAACCGTCCTAGTGCAGAACGCACCAACCCCCCGTATGTCCCGAGTTACTTGAGTGAGAGTAGCACGCGACAACGAGGAAACATTTGTTTGTCGTCTTCAACTCACTTAGATTTTCAGTTGTATCATTCTGTTGTACACGTCTGCCTCTTAAGAACTCTTCCAGTCAACCTGCTGATGGTTTACTCCCCCCTCAGTTGATACTGTCCAGGCTTTGAGTGATGGCTTTCAACTTTCTATACACTCCTAGCCATGCTGTTACAGAAATGATTGCTTGCCATGCTTGTAACGTTTTCTGACAAAATGTCAAAGGCAGATGTCGAGGGAGAATACTGAGTGGCGTGAGGTATGATTGCAGAGAAAATGTTTATTTTAAGACCTCGTGTTTCTTTTTTTTTTGTTTTATTTTTAAGGTCGTGATAAATGGTGGAGCAACATCCAGCGGGGATCAGGATACAGAAGACACAGAGTTGATGGCCATCTATACTACAGAAAATGGCATAGCAGAAAAGGTACGTAGCGGTGTCCTTCTAGGCGAGAACTCATTCTTGCTTTTTCAGTTCGATTATTTGTCCACACTAGTTTTACTTGGCTGAGGGGTTTTCTTTCTCTAATCAAACATGCTGACTTGCAGATTCAGATTAGGCTTGGGGGAGTTCTGTCCTCATGACTCGTCTGGTCACATATTTCAGTTGCAGAACTCGGGGAATGACTCAGCAAATGTTAGAAGCAGTTAATGCACTTTGACCTGCCACCAAAATTCATAATACGCAATTTTTTGATTTCTTCATTTCCATTGGCCTTTCGCATGGTTTCCCTGCTAAGGCCATCCTGTTCTGTTCTTCAGTGCTTCGCTTTTTCTGCATTTAGTCAAGTGAACTGGTGGTGTTGAGCACCTTCAAAAGTGGGATCTTTCCCACTCTCTTTCCCAATTTCTTCCAAGCTCCAACCTCATAAGGTTAATTTTTCTAGCCCTTTTTCCCAGTAGGGGGCTGCTTACTGTTGTTGAGTGACAGCTTTATGAATGAATTTCAGGTCATTCATAAAAACGCTTGAACATTTTTCCTTAGGAAAATGATGATCGTATCTTAGCTATTCAGGAAGACCCAGTTGAGGCCACAAAGGAGACCAATGTGGTTGTGATTTTTCCAGCTTTTTTCTCAATTCTGTCATTCCCCAATCCTGTTCAATAATAATAAACTTGCAAGCAGGGACAGTGTGAATCTCAGCTTTTGTTTAAAATAAGGAAGAGGATTACAGTAAATTTGAACAGCATCTTTTTCTGAAGCATTTATATCTAATTGGCTTTGGGCCTAAGCCTTGTCTCCAAAAAGCCTCAATTTTACCAAATTTTTCAAATGTCCTAATTGAAAAAAAGAACAAAACTCTCTTGGTTCCAAGCAAGAGCATCATGATGCTCATTTCTTTGAGACTGTAGCTTCTGTTGGGGCAAGAATGGTATCAAAGGGTGTAGTTAAGGTTTTCTGACTTGGACATGAAAATTCACTTCTGAATTTGAGATTTAAAATATACCTCGAGTAGGTGATTCTGGCAGAGTTCTCATAGTGTTACATTTTAGAAGAATGTTATGAATGCTTTTGTATACTCTGTGTCCTACAGATAGCCTGCCTCTATGTCTCAGATATATTTCTACTAGCATCTTGATCACGCTGATGTTTTAATGGACAAATTTTGGCAACTGTTGACATGCATATGTCTGTGATGGCTGATTTTTGGAGCGTGCTCAGACTAGTGTGGAGAGAGACAATCTGATAAAAGCCTTGAGCAAAAGGTGTTCGGATGAAATTGTGCAACTAAGATTAGCGATCTCTAGACATTAAAGCATGTCTTCATGGCCTGTTTTTACCAAATGAATATTTTTCTCCCTTCCACTTCATCCATGTCATCAAAACTGTACGTGATGGGTGATAATTCATCTTAAAGAGACCATGAGCTTTTAATCAACCAAATCTGTCTGAGTTAAAGCTTTTCTGTGGCTTACAATGAATGAACAGTGAAAGGAGGGGCTGTAGCAATTAACAGCCTCGCGTATTAAGATGGCATTTCTGGTAATCTAGGCAAACCGCCTGCTTTTCACTTAGAATAAGTGTGTGCATAAGGCATGTTTGTTCTTGGCTTTCCATTCGTCTTGGGAGATCATTCACCCAAAAAAAGCAAACGAAAAACCTTGAATAAAAAGCCTTTAACAAAGAGGACTGAAATGTACTTAATTCCTGGAGGACGCCAAATGCTTACGTTGTCTCGCAACGTTTGTTAGCTGAAACAATAAACGATTAGCCCAGATGAAAAATAGCTGTATTGCTGCATCCATGTAAAATAAACAATACTGTGTTGCTTATTGCTTAATAGAATTAATCTGAACATGTCGTCGGCTCTTTATTTGAGGTATTTCTCTAAAGGCCTTATTCCCTGCAGTTTCCCAGTCGGTTTTCTTTTGGTCCTTCCCACTAGTACTTGATAACAGCCTTCGTCTTGCACTGTTGGTGGTGTTTGCTTCTTTGGATTTTGCGGTGGGTTTGTTGTTGTGTTTCACACACACCTACACACGCACCAGTGTTTTTCCAACACCTTTATCTCTGTCTCATTTTTTTCCCCCCGCTGCTTATACTTTTTCTGTGCTTTTTTAAAATTTTTGTGTTGTCCCACCTTTGGCCAATTAAAAATAAAAATAAAAAAATAAAAAAGAATTAGTCTCTGATCAGTATCTCATTCCAAAAGGTGGAGTTCATTCCCAGCAGTTCCCTACAGCGTACTATGGCATACTTGGCAAGCACCAGCACATAGTCAGTATATTAAACCAGCAGGCACACGCTCAAGATGCAAAAGGGCCAGTGACTACCCAGTGACTTATCAGCAGGGTAGCCAGACCTCACCCTGCTTCTCAAACTCCTCTTTGTTCAGTCGGTTCCCTTTATCCATTATCTGCTAAAAGTTTGAAGGTGAAAGCTTCATCTTCCAAAGCAGAGTAAGTCTGGCCTTTGGAAGGAATGAGGAGTATCTTGGATTTTTTTTTATTTTTTTTTTTTTTATCCAACCACTTTGCCGCGGAGGGCAGACATTGCTATGACAATTATGCTTTAAAGTTTGAAATTCTTTTTTAGAAGACCTATAAACTTGACTTGCAATAGGAGAGCTTCAGTTGGTTAGCGGTTGTTGATCTGTGCCCAAAGAGAGCTTTCTATGTGCGACGGACGAGTTGACTTGTTCCTAGGCCTGGTGCCTGCCGAGCTTTTTGTTCGTTGCAGGCAAATGTAGTCATAAATGTAATGGCAAATGAAAAGTTCTGAAAGAACTAATAAACTTGCTGCATGTGACATGGTCTTCCTGGTAGAAACAGATCATTGTTTCTGATTTTTGCTGCCCAAAGAAGATGGGGAATGTATATAGCATGATGTAGCGTGATATAATAGATGTGGAATAGTTAGGGAATATGCTTATGCAGCCTCATCAGTACTATGAAGAAAAATTAGTGGTTGGCACTACATGGAACACTTAGATAGCTACTGGATATTGATCTGCCAAAGTCAGAAAAGCTAGAAAGAGGCCAAAAGTTGGATTTTTCAAAAGGCAGGGGCCAAAACAGAGCCACCAATCTGCACAGATCCCTTCCTGGATTTTTAGAGAACCTGGTATCCTGCATGGGGACATTATGAACTTTGAAAATCCCACTTCTGCCCATCGTTGGGAGGAGTAATGCGGGTTGCTCAGTGCCCGGTGATAGGTGGTTTGTCTTTTTACCCTGCAGTCAGGTGGGAAGCTGTCCCCAGTTTGTTCTTCTAAATCTGCGCTGCTGTTTGGGTGACTCGGGAAGCTAACGTTGATGTGATTCGTGAAGCAAACAGTTAATTTCTTAACTACCTCACGAGCAGATGTTGTAACCATTCTTACTCTTCCTTCATGACCTCTGCCTCTCTGTAAGTGTATGATGACCTCTTCGTCGAAATGTTGAACAAACAGGCAGTATCAATGGTGAGCAAAGTTCTCAGGTGGAGCGTACATTGCAGTGACATCGAGGGGAGGTGAGGCAATCATACACACACTTTTTTTTTTTTTTTAATATATACATATATATGTGTGTGTATAGTCTCTGGGGAAAGGCTAACAAAACTGTTTTAGAAGAACAGAAAGTATCACAGCAGCTTCTCTGGGTGAATCTTTGTTCTGAGCAAGTTCTTAGGAACTTAGAAACCTCTAGCAATGATAAATGTCCTGATGTGTGTCCATAACTACGTTGGCTCTTGAGTCACCCTCCTCCTGCCTTTGGGGGTCAGCAGCTTTGTGTCCTGCCTTGGATCTACACGTAAGTGCATCAACATGAGGATGTACGCAGTTTTTCCCAAGTTCCAGTTAGAGACATGTGCACGTTTACTGCTGCTCAGTGCTCTTCCTCCAGTATGAGGTGAAGCTCTAAAACTCAAGTTCCTCATGTTTTTATTTGTTATTTTCTAGAGAATCAGGTCAGGAGGGTGGTCTTTCATTTTTCAGGCAATGAAAATAGACATTAATGCTGCAAATTGGCGAGATGAGTTGTGCAGTGAAGAATTTCCCTTATTCCTCTGTTTAGGACCTATACTGTATTTAAACTAATCCTGCTGAGCAAATTGCTCAGGGCTTAGCATCGTGTAAAAGAGCCTTCTGAAATTAGCATTTCTATATTTTGCTTTTCCATTGTAATACCCTAGACCTTTCCGTAGCGGTGTGGTTATTTACTTTCCCTGAATTTGAATTAGCCCAGTGGCAGTTGTTTTCCCGACAGAAATCGGAGGTAAGAGGGAAGTACCATGGGTCAGTTTGGCTTCCCTGACCTTGCAGATGATAAACCAAATAGAGATTATCTAAGCATAATCCGTGGATGTGTTGTGATTTTTTTGAAGAAGTAAAGACCGTTTGAGGCAAAGTGACGAGTCTGGCGAAGTTCCCAGTCTTTGTGTAAGGCTACTTCACATGAGTTTGTTATGTTCTAGTGTGGATTAGGTCAGAACAGTAGTTATATAAGGTATTTTTTGGATAATTGAGCTGAAATGATAAAATCTGATACTTCCTCCTGCTTTTGTTGTTGGTATTTGGGCTTTGGAGCATTGTGTTTTTGTTCTCAGGAATTTCAAAACCAGAGCGTTTGAATGGAATGATTCCACTTAGTTGCAAAGAAGAAACCATCGAGATGAATCTTGTTTTACTGGAAGATCTGCAGGGATTTTGATGCGTTTGTACGTGTGGTCAGTTGTCTCTTAGCTCTCTGCAAATTAGGGCACATGGTAGGCCAGAATGTGGTCTCGCTTAAATTCCTGCAGGCTTGGAGGAAGTCCGGTTGACTAATATAAATTGGCCGTAGATGTATTCAGTTCTAACGTTTGGTATTGTTCTTGACTGCTTGCATGTGGGGTGGAAGCAAAAATAATAAATCTTGTGGCTTAAAAAAGGTTAACCAGGATTGAAATTGAGTAAGAATTAAGCAGGGAAGCAATTACTGTAATAAGGAACTTTCCTGCCTGTGATTTTGGTCTCTTATGCAAGGATAGCCATTCTCCTTTCAAAATAGCCATTGTTGACTCTTCTACATAGTTACGATTCTTCCTTTTTTTTTTTTTTTTTTTCTTTTTTCTTTTTTAATAAACAGTTCGGTCATGATAATCCCATTTTTGGGCAACTTTGGCAGCCAGGTCAGTTAGATCATAAACGAACAATTGTTGCGTTAGTATAAGGGATAAGCAGGGAACGGCTTACAGAAATGCGTTTGGTAGAAGTTCAGTAGCTACAGCTGGGGATGAACTCATTATCAGAGGTAGAAGGCTTTAAAAATGTTAACATATCAGCATCGCTTGGAGCGTTAACACCAGCCTTGGAGTATCTGGGAATTGCCTGATAGTTGGAATTCAGTTTATTCATATGTAACAGTAACCTACTGTTGTCCTTTGTGTCCTCTCCGAATTTTTACCCTCCCCACCTTTCTCAACCCTCCCTGTCAAAACAGAGCTCTTTGGCAGAGACGCTGGACAGCAGTGGCAGTTTAGACGCGCAGAGAACTGACATGATTTACACTATTGAAGATGTTCCACCTTGGTATCTCTGCATATTTTTGGGGTTACAGGTATGTTTCAAAACAGCTATAATATTTTTCTCTGTAACTTTTAAGGGGTTTTTAGCATTTTCTGTGTAGTTCGTTGCATTTGTGTACGTGATAATTTTATTCTTCCCACGCTCTCACATGTTTGAAGAAAGGGTTCAGACAGTTTCTTCTGAAGTTGATCAGAAAGATTATTGTGTTGATAATGACCTATATTATTGTTTGCTGGCTTAGGCCTTTGTGAGATTCACTTCAATATTTAGTCTTCTAAGCAGCTGTTAATACGTGAGCAAACATTAAGTGGTAAGCTTCAGAAAGTGACATTTGGCACCTCTGGAATTAAAGATAATGTTTTAGTTCTGAAATCTTGAATATTAAAGCTGCTGCTGTAGCCATTTCAATTCTGCAAGCTTGATAGCATCATCCCAGACCTGTGGGCTCGCTAGTAAGTGGGGCGGGCAAATTCTGCACTTTCTGGAGTGAGAGCGTGTGCGTCCTGCGATGAGTAGGACTGTTGTGGTGAGCTGGACCCTGCTGCCAGCACAGCCGCTCACTTACGTGAAGCAGAACAGCTCATTTCGTCTCCTTTCTTTTTCAAACGGTAATAATATCTGTCCCACAGGAATGCTGAGAATTTGTTAATATCTGTAAAGTATGTTGAGATCTCCAAACAAATACATTCCAAAGCATCCTTTTTATTTCTGCCTTTCCTCAAGGACAGGCGATTCTGTATTTTTACTTGCGTTGTTGAATATGGTGACTCTTGTTTGTTTGCTTAATGTATTTGAATTGAAAAAGAATTAATGAGTACCTAGTTTCTGATACTTGTGAGCCTATTTGCAGCCTAGTTTGTGTGCGCGCTTAAGTTCATTTGTAAGCTGATGGTTTTTCACATGGTTGGAAGTGAATGGCGTTATTTGTCTGCTTTTCTGAGTTAGAAGCTGTTTGCAGCGCAGTTACCTAGCTACCTCCTCACCAAGAACAGCAGCCGTGTAGCTGTGTAAATAACCTAGTTTATCCTACAGAAATAGCGATCATTAGCAACAAGCTAGCGGTGGCTCAACACGGCAGGAAAATACTTGAAGAAATACTTAGGACCAGGAAGTGAGAGCTTTGGTGGATATTTCAAAAGCAAAAAATACCCAGGGCAAAAGACAAGATGGTCATAAATTTACTTGCTTATTAATATTGGCTGCAGTATTAACAGACCATTTTTCTCTTCACAGCATTACTTAACATGTTTCAGTGGAACTATAGCAGTGCCCTTTTTGCTAGCGGATGCCATGTGTGTTGGATTTGACCAGTGGGCCACCAGCCAGTTGATTGGGACCATTTTCTTCTGCGTGGGCATCACTACACTGTTACAAACAACTTTTGGGTGCAGGTGAGATCTGGGACTTGTTTCTAGTTGTTGAGACGGTGATAAGACTAGACATCTGTTGGGATGTCCAGGATGCAGGCCGAGATCCAAGAGGTAGTTAATCTATTTTCAAAGGATAAACATGAAACACAAGACAGTAGGTCATATATGGGGCAGTTAGGGAAAGCTTCTGGAACGCTGCTCCCAAAAAAGGTGGGTCTGAAATCAGAGAAGGCATTCCAAGGGTAAGAAAATACAGCAGGAGTGGGGAGAGGGAAGAAGGAGGAAGGAAATCCATGAGGACAGAGAAGGCAGAAGTGTTTCTAGGCGAAAGGAGAAATTCATGCACCTTGATAAAGAGGAACTACTTTTGGTATTCTTATTAGTTTATTGAATGATACTGCATTCTTGCCAAGATTTAGGCGGTTGTGATTAGTCCTGCAGCAAATTTTACAGGAGCCAGCACACAGTGTTTGTCAAATGAAAAAGGTAGGGGAAAACCCTGAGGGGTAATTTTTTATTCTCTGAAATGTCTCTCTTATCTTCCAGTACAAACGAATAATTTGTTTTTATTTGTTAGTTGCTCTCGGTTGCAGGGAGTGATCCTTCCTTGAGTCGGGAAGAAGCACGTATGTTAGTGTAGTCTTTGGGCTGCTGTCCTTAGGAGGATGCAAGAGAGCAATTCAGGTGTTAGCAAATACGTGTGAAAATCTGGTTTTGGTAAGGACAGGATGCTGTAAGTTTTATTAACATGAAGATAAATATTTTATAAAAACGTGTGTTCTACAGCAAACACTGCAGAGAGATGTTTGACATATTTACTTAAACTTTTGTTGGCTCTGTCTGTGAGAACCAGGAATAGCTAAAACCTGCAGAGTTATTTCTGCATCTCCTTGAATAAACCAAGAGTGATAAGTAAAACCAGAAGAAAAGCACATGTTGTAAGAGTATGCCCTCATATGGTTACTTGAATAATTCATGGGTCATTTAGTTCAATTTAAGAATAATAAGAGCTAATAATATGAGCTGAAATCTTGCATTCCAACAGAAAATGGACAAACCACCCCCACATTTTTAAAGATTTATCTAAGAAACAGAATCTTTGGGTGGAAAGATTATCCCAATAGGGTGCAGAAGGCAAGCCTATAGTAGATCACTTGCAGTTGTAGATCAGCTTTTCCCAAATATTTCAGGTTTTCCAATGTAATCTTTAGTTGCTATTAAAATAGCTTTCTTGTCTTTTGTCCTTTGAAAAAAGCCTTCCCTTAATTTTTTTTTTTATTACGTCTTATTAAACTTACAAAATCACTCTGCTGTTTTGTATGAAAAGTTCATTCCGATGACAAAACAGCATAATGAAAATTGTTGAAAGAGAAAATGTTCTTTCCCCAATGTATTTGCTTTTAGTCAAGACTACCTGCAGTTAATAATCATATTTTTCTGCCTCGGTGGCTCTTTGAGCTCGTAGGGTAGCTTGCCTTAGCTGTAATCATAAATTTTCACGTACCTCGGTGAAGGGAGGCAGAGGAGCAGAGCTGTGCGCTCTCTTTTAATGGGATTGTTGTATTTTTTTCCCCATCTTCTATTTGTGCTTTATGTAGGGAGTCCAGGGATTGTTGACCTAGGCGGGAACTGGAAGATAATGTCTTTTATTGTTCAACTTTGAGTGTCTCCTCCCTGCATTTACTGAAGTTTAAACTCTTCCAATTTTCGTAGAATCACAGAATCATAGAATTGTTAGGGTTGGAAGGGACCTCAGAGATCATCTAGTTCCAACCCCCCTGCCACGGGCAGGGACACCTCCCACTAGATCAGGTTGCTCAGAGCCCCATCCAGCCTGGCCTTAAAAACTTCCAGGGATGGGGCTTCCACCACCTCTCTGGGCAACCTGTTCCAGTGTCTCACCACCCTCATGGTGAACAACTTCTTCCTAACGTCCAGTCTGAATCGACCCATCTCTAGTTTTAATCCATTCCCTCTAGTCCTACCATTACCCAACATCCTAAAAAGTCCCTCAGCAGCTTTCTTGTAGGCCCCCTTAAGATCCTGGTAGGCCACTGTAAGGTCTCCTCGGAGCTTTCTTTTCTCCAGACTGAACAACCCCAACTCTCTCAGTCTGTCCTCATAGGAGAGGTGCTCCAGCCCTCTGATCATCCTCATGGCCCTTCTCTGGACACGTTCCAGCACGTCCATATCTCTCTTGTAGTAGGGGCTCCAGAATTGGATGCAGTACTCCAGGTGGGGTCTCACGAGAGTGGAGTAGAGGAGGAGAATCATCTCCCTCGACCTGCTGGCCACGCTTCTCCTGATGCAGCCCAGAATATGATTTGCTTTCTGGGCTGCTGGTGCAAGCTGACGGCTCTTGTTGAGCCTCTCGTCCACCAACATGCCCAAGTCCTTTACTTCAGGGCTGCTCTCAAGCCAGTCACTGCCCAGCCTATATCGGTGCTTGGGATTGCCCCGACCCAGATGGAGGACCTTGCACTTGGTCTTGTTGAACTTCATGAGGTTGGCATGGGCCCACCTCTCCAGCCTGTCGAGGTCCCTCTGGATTTTGCAAAAGTGCAGAGCTGTAGATGGAGGTGAACTCAAAGGGGAGCTTGGTTTTCCTGTGCTTCTACCAGCTTTCTTCTTCTGCCTCAGATTTATCAGAAAAAGCTTAACGTTTATGCTTCCTGAGTCTTGTATCTCTTAACAGAACTAAAGTTTGTCATCATATTTTGTTTTCTTCCCAAACTAATCTGGGGCTCTTTGACTTTATTGCTTACTATAGTGTGATTTGGGGCTCCGGCAGAAACCAGCGTGGTCCCCCCATCAGTTTGAAACGCTCTGTTCCTTCTGTATAGTCCCACCTCTGCCCTCCCTGGTGGCTTTTTCCCCTTTACAGTGGCTTCCACTTGCACGTGTTTATATACTGAAGAGGCAGTTGTGTTGGAGTCTTAAAATAAGCAAACCTGTATTTAAGGAGAAAATTTCTGCGGTTGAATGTTTTATAACTCTTTAACATGGGATTCTGGTTTTATATAAGGGTGGGAACGGGATATAGCAGCGATGTTCTCTAAATGAGATTTTAAAGTATTTAGTGGCGAGTCTATCAACTGCAAAGTATTTCAGAAAATAAAGCCACTACGGTTTCAAAAGGTCAAATTCCATGGTTTAAAGATCCTTAGAGATGGATTTAGCTCAATTATGAGGCGGAGTTGTGGTCAGTTTGGTACCCATACTAATTTTAGGAATTCAAGCTATTTATTAGATTATGTAATAAGCCAAAAGATTTGGCAAGGATTCAGAGTAATTAGTATGACTGAGACAATCAAATACGGCTTTAATATACTTAGACATTTTAGACTAGTTGCCGTGCCCATCGCTGCATTGTCTAAGCATTCTTACATCTGTGTGAAACGTTAAGATAATGAAGACATTTCCAGATGAATTTAGCTGCATAAAAAGCTCTGTCTTCACAGGGGCTTGGGCCAAAATTGAGCAACTTCTCAATTTAGACGTGAAATTCAAATGATATCCCAATCATAAGCTGGTGGTATTTTACCCAGCTGGTAACGAATGCCTGGCTTAGCAATCGGAAAGGTGTTTCGTAAGTCACGTCCCAAACCGCTGCCGTCTCTTCAGAAGGAGACTGATCATAGTTGGCTGGTTTTGAGTAATAAGTTTAAAAAAAACAACCAACCAAACAAAAAAAAAAAAAAAAACAAAAAACACAAACCCCAACTTTTTCTTTCTGCTTAGGAAAAAAAAAAAAAAAGAAAAGCAATATTTACTGGCCCTTTTGGTAAATATTCCAGGTTAACTGTCTCATGTAAAGGTTGAGCGGATAGCTAAGCGAGCCGTGCTAAGATCTCATTATGCGGTATTTATGCAGGGTTTTTTACGTGGTACAAACCCCACAATCCGGGCCTAAGTCTCAGTACAACTGACTTCGTCACCGGAGGATGTTTTTGCAATGTATATTTACAAAAACACTGGCGGAGGGGGACAGAGTAGTGTGTAGGTGGGATAGAGGAGTAACAGCTTGTTACAGGTATTGCATATTTTGCCATGGGCACCAGCTTGCTCAGTTGCTTAACGAACCTTGAAAAATAAGGTGAATCATTCACTGGTAGCTACCAGCCCATTTCTTGACCAAAGATAAAGCTTTGATTTTTGCTTGAAGAAACTTAGAAGGGAATTGCATGCCAGTCGGCTGTGCTCAGGCGGCTCACGTATTTTATAAAGTTTGACTTTCTAATGCAGTTTTCAGTGTTTGCAGTAGGTGGGTCAGGTTTTGTGATTGCTCATGGCCCAAACTCCTTTCCAAAGGTAGTTCAACTCTGCTGACTTCCTGCCTGGCAACTTTACAGCTGCTGTTAGTAACATGCTTCTGGTTTGATCTTTTTTGTGTTAAGCATGTATAGGATATATATTTTTTTTTTCCCCCCCTTCTTCGTGCCTTTTCTGATCTTTATCTGAGTTTGCTGCAGCTCGTTCTTTTTCCTTTGCTGGTGCTTGCACTGGCGTCGAGGCACTTCATTGCAGCTGTAAAACAACCATAAACACGGTGCGGTACCTAGAGCCGCATGAGCAATTAAGTGTTCCACATGTTACAGGTTGAGGTTTGCTATTAAAGAGAATCTTATTACAATCCATTAATGATGGTATTTATAGAATAGTTCAAAATGCATCTTCTCCGTAGTTAAGTAACATCTGGATATTTGCGATGTTATGCAAGCCACGGTTGATTCAATAAATACGTAGTTTGTGCTGGTAGGTGCTCTTTAGATCGTAAACCTTTTGGGAAGTGTAAACACCAATGCTAAGAATGTCATCTTGAAATTCTTGCAGTGTTGGTATTTATTGTCGGTAGCTACCTGGAACATCTAATCAGCTCCTATCAACCTAATAGTTATTTACACATACACTTAAAGATGAATGTATAAATGAGTGTACTTCGAGTCATGCAGAGGGAAGGTATTGAGTATGCAGACTGCATACTGCTCTGTCAAAGAGCTTTTTTTAATGTGGCAGGACGGTAAAAGCTGCGTGTTCAGCAGTCTGGCTGGTGCTTGTGTCAGAACGTGCATCTGTATCCTTGTGCTGCTGTGTCAAAACCTTAAATCGGTGTCTGGTACCTGCGTGCCTGTATCCGGTAATTATCTGTTAGAGGTGTTGTATTAATAACTTCACGCAGGTAGTGTCTTCTGTTAGATCTTTGGTTTGTGAAGTCTTAGTATTTCTGTGGCTGTTCTTTTTAATAAATTCTCGTATTTCACATTTTTAATACCCTCCAATAAAGGATGGTTTTGAGGATGAGTAACCGCCTAACTGCAATTGATATCCTGGCACAGGACCGTAACACCGAGAAATGTCAGCATCTCTTCTCTCCCTTTCCACCAGGTTACCCTTGTTTCAAGCGAGTGCTTTTGCATTCCTGGCACCTGCTAGAGCAATACTCTCCCTGGAGAAGTGGAAATGTAATAATACAGGTAATTGTCATTTATGCTTGTTCAGGTTTAAGTGACGAATGACCCGGATCCCATACAGTGCAACTGCCAAACTGTTTAATATGGAAACTGGAAGTAACGAGCGGAGAATATGAAAAATTCTCTCCTTTTACAATGTTAAAACTTTGTGCCTTGGAAAAAGATTCCTGAAAATGCCTTTGTGGAATTCTGTTTCTGGTTTGGTTTGGGTTTTTTTTTTTTTTTTTTTAAATATAAAAGAAGTTGACAAAAGAAATCTAGCAGTAAAATTACAAAATTCTTTTGTTAACAATGTAGAAAAAGGCAGAAGGATTCCGCAAATGTTCCTTTCCGGTGTTTGGAAATCGCGAGTCCAATCGAGTCCTTTTAAGTTGAGTGGTAGGAGGTTTAAGCAATGTTCAGCGTCACCTCAAGACCAGTATTTTTCCCTGTTTAACTCATACCTGGCAGGTTTTGCAGAGCAAGCTTTGACGATATTTGGATCTTCATTTTCACTTTTTCTTTGCTAACATCGTCATCCTGAAACGTTTTGAATTTATTTAGAGTGAAAACATGCAGTAAAACTGGTTGGGTTGGGGGCTTTTGCATTAACTTAGGTTATAAAACTGAAGTGGAAACAGCTCTGGCAGTTTTCTTTTTAACGGGGTGTGGTTATTCAGTAATAAGGCTGTGGGCAGTGCAGGACAGCAGTATAGAGAAGCAGGCTGCTTGCTTCTAACTCAAGTTCTTCCCGGGGGTCCTTTTGATTCTCTAATCATTTATATTATTTATGTGTTTATACATCTCTCTTGATTAGCTTGCAACCATCTAATTAGTTTTCCTGATGGTTTTTTCTATAGAAAACTTAGCTTCGAGCATTCACATTTTCTCCCCGGGGAAGTCAGATTTAGCTACTGGGAAATAGCACGTGGGTTTCAGTGCCCAAGAGATAAAGGCAAACTACGGTGTGCTCTAGCAGCGCTAGCTGTGCCGGATATTTCTGTGCACCAGAATGTGCCTGTATCCTAATACTCACCTTGGTGAAAGAAAACACTGTCTGATAAGCTTCGATGACCAAGCAATTTTTTCCACTACTTCAGCTTTTCAAAAAGAGCCTTTGCTGCATCTTTCTCTTGAACCTTTTAACCTTCAAAAGGTGTCAAATGGGGTTGTTACCACGGGTCAGTTCATCATTCAGTGAGTGACCTAAATTCGTGACAACAAATGTTGGAGTATTTGGTTCCTAGTGTGCAGTTGAGTAATTCTCCATTCATCCGTTTATTGGAGTGGGATAAAGAATCCCTAATTGACCTTTCTTTCTGAAAGTTATGATTTTTTTCCACTTTGGTACGGTGGGTAAGATTAGTGGTTAGCTCTTGGGGAATGTGAGCATGTTATTACTTGATTTGTAGGATTGCAGAACTTTTGCTCTGTGTAAATCAAAGCTCATCTGTCAGACACAGCTTAAGGAGAGATTTATTTTGTATTACATGATGGGAAAGTGTCTGAGAAATAAATAACTGTGTTTTTTCTCTTCTTCTTTTTGTAAGATATAACAGTTACAAACGGAACAACAGAACTGCTTCACACTGAGCACATCTGGTATCCCAGAATACGAGAGGTAATGTAGGAGTAGTCTTTAGCTGTTGATCTGTCCGATTCCAGTTAAGTTTCTCACCTAACCATCTGTGTCTTCTTGTCTTTAAGTTGGTAACTACTTCTTCCACTGCGATTTTCATTTGAATGTATCCCTTTACTCATGTCATGGAAGTCTTCATCTTTTCAGCTTGTTCATTGCTGGACAGCAAACACAAGGAGTTAGTTACCACATGCCAAAAGGCGCGCAGTAAAACGCACAAGCGAGAGGAATACTCTTCTTGTAACGCATTGCGATTTGTACTCGCTGGTAGCAGTTCAGCTGCTACCAGACCACTTGCCTGCTGTCCCTCTGTTCAGTAGGCTGTCCCGTGGAAGGTAATACGCAGTTAGCAAATCTGGTTCATCCCTAGGTCTCTTAAGTTGGTGACTATTCTAATAAGACGTTAATTCTCTCAAGAGACTTGCTGAAATAGATCAAACTCCTTCTCCACTCGCAGCACTGCAGTCTGAACTTCGTCATGCTCTGCAGCGCCCAGGATGAGGGTTGTGCCCAGGCATCACACTAGAGTGGTAGATAGCGTAGTCCAAATTAAGGCGTGTGTCATGGAATTTATCTCCCATCCCGTTGCTTTGGGCTGCAAACTTTTTCTTAATTAAAAACAACCCCTCTCTCTTCCCCATGTTCAAACCATAGCTACATCCTGCCAAGAGCCCTGCAGCCAAGAGGGCTGACAGTCTCCTGAGACCACAACGCTGCTCTATACCAGCTTCTAAGGAGCACTTGTGAACAATGCAGCATACACTCTGCCCCTAGGAGCTAGGAGCATCACCTCCGTGGCGCCACCAACCCTTGCCGGTTCGATCTGAGAGCTTAAAGGTTAGCCTGGAACCCAGGTCTCCTGTCTGACAGTGTGATGTGCTATCCACACAACTACCAGACTGGCCCACTGGTCTGTTGTGTAATAGTTTTGTGGAGAAAACCATAAGTGTTATGCTTAAGCAATAAGTCACTTAAACATAATGCGCTGTTTTATGACGAAAAATTTGCTGAGTTCTTCTGTGTCACTGAATTCTTTTAACTGCAGTTTGTAATCCAGAGCAGAAAAAGAAATGTTTTGGGTTTGCTTGTAAGATTGGACTGAACTGTCTCTTTCCCGTTCTTGTCTGTTCAGATCCAAGGTGCTATTATCATGTCCTCCTTGATCGAAGTGGTGATTGGTTTGCTTGGCCTTCCTGGTGCCCTGTTGCGATACATTGGACCTCTGACCATCACGCCAACTGTTGCTCTCATCGGCCTCTCCGGTTTCCAAGCTGCTGGAGAAAGAGCAGGCAAACACTGGGGTATCGCTATGTTGTAAGTACTCCTGGATGTTCTTGGCTTAGGCCAGGGGGTCCCAGTTGGTAAATGATCACGCAGGAATTTTGGAGTACCAGGGAAAAACCAGTCTGCTGGGCTACCCAAGGTAGCGTTGCAGTGCTCCTAGCGTGGAGAAATCCTGCGTGTGGGAATGTCAGTGGGTCTGGATAGGGTCAGCTGGGAATGTGGGAAAAAGGACAGCAGCAACTGGAAGAAGAGGAGGAAGGAAAGGACAAGAGCTGAAAGTGAGGTGTGGAGAATGGGGAGTTCTATAAAACAATAGTTGGTCTATTGGCTGGGTTGGCCGATAGTTGGCCGTTGGCTGGGTCTAATTCAGTGCTATAGAAAAGATGATTTAGCAAAACACCAGAGCGATTAGCGAACAATTTGTATTTCTGTTTTTATGATGCTTTTGTGTATGTTTCTTACTCTGCAAGAGCATATTGCGGAATAATGTTGCAAATACCATTGGTAGTAGTGGTCTGTTTATCGCTGTTACTGGCTTGCCTACCTATAGCCAAGAGCCATTTGTACGACGACAGAGATCATGTGTGTTTTCCTGAATGCCACCAGTCCATGAGGCATAAGTAGACAGGTTTCCATAGAGAAAACAAAAAGGCTTTTAGAGTGAATTTCAGGGCATGGTGCGTGTGCTTCAGTACGTATAGATGCCAGGGAAATTAAAGAATTGAGGTTAGTGGTATGAAAGGGAGTAAGTGAGAAAAAGGAGACGAAGAGAAGACAGAAGCTTCCTGTTGTGAAATGCTGTGGATAACCAGCCAAATAAGGATGGAAACCACGTTTTGGGGAGAAGAAAATTGGCTGAAGCAGTTGCTATATTCAACGTGTAGCGACCAACTTTGTGCTGGCTCTGGAAGCGGAAGGAATGACTTGATGAGATCAGATTCTGATCTGACTAATCTGTTTGCACAGTACTTTGAACATGTAAAGTATTCTGTAAGTGCAGCTTATCGTTAAAAGGGCTGCTTAATTCTCTTTTATCTTGGATGTTAGCATCATGAATATTTTTGTAATTCTATTATGTTAAACAGCTGACCCAAAGGAACATTTTATTTTCCTGTAAAACAAATTCTATGCAAGTTGGGACTAACGTTAAATCAATCAAGCAGACCTTTGGTGAATTGGACATGGAAACGCGTAATTAAAGTTGACGTTTTGCAGATGGAAAAAAAAAAAATCTATTTAGGAGCAGGATTTAAATATTACCCAGTCAATAAGTATTTCTGGCTTCTGCCGTGCAAAAATGTGCACTAGATTGTTGAAAATCACTCCATAGCCATCTTGAGCCACTCAAAAGTGACTTGATCTCTACAAGATGTGGCCCTTGAAATTGTCTGTGTGTATAAAAATACTGTATTGCTATCTAGCACAGCAAAATAATACCTGTGTAGGAGCTATTATCCTCTGTTAGCTCCAGATGCTATTTGACAAAATTGTCAGTTTCCCAAACAGTTTTCTGACCTCGCTAGTTCTGTGGGTGCCAGGATGAAAGAATTTATTCCATAAAACACATCACATCGTGATCTGTAAAAAGGGAAATTATTCCTGAATTGGGCTTTGCCTGTGGATCTGGTGAGCTAAACTGTTTCTTTGGGCACTTAAAGATTTGGTAGTATTTTACAGAGTGGCGGTAAGCCCCCCTGCCACATACTCAATATAATATTATTTACAATAATATAATATTATTACATTATTTACAACTCCGTGCTAAATAAATCAAAATACAAAGCCGCCTGGCCTCAGGGCTAGTGTGGCAGGGTGGCTGCTGGCGGGCAGCGGAGCCCACCTTGCCATAATGGACTTTGGGAGAGATGCCAAAATGTTTCCTGAAGGCAAGGAAAAGGTGCCTTTATCGTGCGACTCTAGGGGAGGGTAAAGGCTATAAGTGACACCCTTCTCCTGCAGAGCTCTTTGTTCCTGGAGGCTGAGGGAGAATAAAGCTCTGTTTTGTTTCTTACGGACCGAAACTGATCTTGGACAGAGAAGGGAGGGAAGCATAAAATCTGCCTTTTTAAGTCAGCTGATAAAAACATAATCTCAAATTTCAGAAAAGCTTTCCTCCTTCAGACAGCTTCGCTCTTTGTGTAGCCAAAACCCGTTTCGCTATAAAAGGCTATTTCAGAATTGAGCAACCTGCCCTGGCTTTTTATTTTTCATCGCAGTGGATACTTATTTTAGCTGGAGAGTTGAATTAACTTTTAACATATAGAGGAGCTTAGCAGTTTTAACGAGGGAGAAGAATGAGTAATATTTGAGGCACCTAAAAACTAATAAGCCGGGTTACTGGTGAACTGCAGTTGAACGGAGTCTTGGTTTTTGGGGCTCTGTTCTGCTTGATTTACAGCTGTTCAGTCAAAGATGCACGTACACAAAAAAAAAAATTGGATTCTTAAGAATTGAAGAAAGCATTTCCCTTAACAGAAATTTTCCAAGCACTTCCGAGTTTTATGCAAGTTTTGAAATGTAAAAAATACTGTATGCTGGCCTCCAGTTTTTCCTGTTTCTTCCCATTTGCTAGCAGCAACCTGCGCGCTTCGTATGTGGCGCAGACCTGGGGGTGCAGGGGGTTAGAGTTGGAGTCGAAAAGAAGCGAACAGCGCAGCGTAGCTCTTTGCTGAGGGCTGCTCGCCTCTGAACGGCTTTCTTCAGTCTGATTCATTGTCCTGGTTTCATTTACCCGTTTGCTGCTGGCTATTTTTGCGACACTTTAGAATACAAACTATGTTGTTTTGACTTAATGTATTCTCTTATGATGCCTTGCCTTGTGCTAAATTTAAAATGTACATTTATATTTTGTGTCTGGAGAGCCTGAACAGGTTTGTGCTGGGAAGGATTTTTAATATACTGGTGCTAATGATACGTCTCTCTTGTCCCTCCCTCCTCCTCCTTTTCTTCTCAGGACTATTTTCCTCGTATTGTTGTTTTCTCAGTATGCCAGGAACGTCAAATTTCCCTTACCCATTTACAAATCTAAGAAAGGATGGACAGCATACAGGCTGCAACTTTTCAAGATGTTCCCTGTGAGTAGTTGAACTTGTTCTTCAGTTGGCAAATGAACCCCTAATTTGTGCTTTGTTGGTTTTTTTTTTCCTTCTTGGTTTTATTTTTCTTAATAATACAGTAGATCAGAAAGGTGAGATAAAAGTTAAATGGGCTTATGGGAAACTTAACTAAATGGGTCATTTGCCACAGGAAATAGCCTCATATTGTAGTCTTGCCAGACCCCATTCTGGTATCCTGATGAAGATCCCGGTGGTCTCTGATGAAGAGAGCTGGGGTGCTGAAGATCATGGAGGGGAGGGAAGGGGGTAGAGAAGAAGGTACGTTTATGCATGCAGTGAAAAGCTTAAACTGAGCCTTCCAAAAAGGGATGGTGAGATCGTTATCTTCTAGTTTCCTGAAAGCAATACTCAGTTCCCCATGAAAGACTTCTTTTTATTTCTCTGGTAAAGTTGAGACTAACTAATTCACTAGTTTGTTTAAGTGCCTATTTGGAGACATTCCCATTTGTTAGGGGAGAGAAGAGGCTCGTTCTAATTGAAAAGCTTTTGTAACAGCACCTTTCTTGGGGGCTGGGGGGGGAACACCTTACTGATCTATTACAGGATTTGCTGCTTGTTCAGACTTAAAATATCACTTAAGATCACACTCAGATATAAGTGTAATAGATATTCTGTGCAGGAACTGTTTGCTCTTGATGTATATTGCCAATGATAGTTTATTTTAAACAGCTCTCTCTCTCTTCTTTCGCAGATTATTTTAGCTATTTTGGTGTCATGGTTGCTTTGCTTCATCTTCACTGTGACGGACGTCTTTCCCCCTGACAGTTCGAAGTACGGCTTCTATGCTCGCACAGACGCCCGACGGGGAGTGCTACTGGTAGCTCCGTGGTTCAAGGTTCCATATCCTTGTAAGTATGTCTGGTTTTAAAGGCTCTTTTTCTAATAATATGCCTGTGAGTGTCATTTCTGTTGTTTTCAGAAGTGTTGCTTTTTTTCTCTCAGTACTGTATTCCGATGCGCTTTAATGTGCACTGACCTAAAGACGTTGCAGGTGGGGATAGTGGGTTTTTTCTTGTTTTCCTCTTTAATTTGATACCTTACGGTCTCACCCAGGAAAGCCCGTCTCAGAAACTCGAATTTGTAAAAGACGCTGGCAGGGTTTATCTAAGTAACTCTTGACTTCTAATAACAAACATAGCGTGACTGTATATATAACGTGGATTTTCAGAGAATGGTTGATTTATCTGTACTTGTCCATACTGTAGTCAACTGCTGTTAATGTTATACAATAACAAGGATGTGTTATTACAACTCCTGTAGAGCTACTGAAGTCATTGATAGTTGTTTTCTAAAGAGTCAGCAGCGTGCGGAGTTTTTTACAGCTTCATGCTCTTCCCTGCCCCAAACACACCCGTTCTTTGAGCTAGTACAGCTGTTACCAACTGTAGAAAAATGTCCTGACTTGCAGAAACAGCATTGGAACCAGGCCGATGGGCAAGTCAGAGGATGCCAGTCCATACTTATCAAAGGACAAAAAAGTATTTACACGAGAACACGAAACACTTTACATGACATCTTAAATATCTGTATTCTTTTCTGAACACCTTTAAGTTTAAAGGCTTCTAAAGGCACAACTGGTTCGTGCTTGTGCTGCTCAGAAATCAACGGGGTAATAATAGAATAATATTCTACTGGAATAAAATAACACAAATTGTTAGGAATAGCACTACGTTGTCACGAGGCAGCTTCATTGTGGTTTTTCCATATGCTTTGGTTCTGATTAGGTCTTAAAATAAGCCACTTCTAAAGCAGGGCTTGTAAGATGTGTGATAGAAGCTTTTGGGAAAGACGGGAAAACTTCTCCACCCTGATTAGACCTTTCTCGTTTGTGAAGCCTTGTTCATTCACGTTTGTGTGACTAAAAGTCCCTTTTGTTGCGAGAGGCTCATCTATTTCAAAGAGATAAAAGCGTCGAGGCAATTGCTGTGGAAAACCTGCCAAGCTTTTCTTTAGGCTTAAATTAATCTTATTTTCTCTTCTACGAAAATTTGGAATCGAGAGGTGTTTGTGCAATGATCGTAGCTGGTTGTTGGCCGTTCTCTTCAGTAGACTCAACTTGCAACCAAAGACTGAGTTTTCAGCACAGTAATAATTAAGTGGCTTTCACCTCGCTGATCAGAGTTGTTTTTTCACAAGCAGTAGTTCAAATTCCTTCCTTCTGAACAGGAGGAATTTTTTTGGTGGGGTTTAGGGTTTTTTGGGTTTTTTCCAAGCATGATCAAAGCAGTCGCTTAGGCGGTTTTTCCTTTGCTCCTTTCATCTACTTGAACTTGCCAGACTGTGTTACTGTGAAGGGAGTTTGCCGATTCCATTAAAGATGAATAAATTGCTGTATGTTTTGAGATCTGAATTGTTTTCTGTGGCACGAGAGATTTCAGTTTTCTTTTCTTCACAGTTCAGTGGGGACTGCCAACAATTTCAGCCGCTGGAGTAATAGGAATGCTCAGCGCTGTTGTTGCTAGCATTATTGAATCAATAGGAGATTACTATGCCTGTGCCAGGTTGTCTTGCGCTCCTCCTCCACCTATTCATGCAATAAACAGGTACGTCCAAAAAAAAGTATTTTTCAGTGTCTTAAGCTACTGCGTTCTTTTTCTTTTTCTTTTTTTCTCAGGATAAGACAGGAATGTGTTCTGAGATTAAATGTTACAATTTGGTGAAAAACAAGGGCCAAGGATCTGAAATATAAGCCGCAACCGTCGTGTTGAATTATTTTGTTGCAGTTGTAGCATTGGAAACCTAGTCCAATGTAGTACCGTGTCAGTAGAGCCAGAACTCTACATCGGTTCTGGAATCGGGGTGGCTAGTCAAATTCATCTGAAATGCAATTTTAGCAGTAAAGAAGAGCTCTACGTTTGACATGAATTATTTTGTAATTTCCTCGGTTTAAGAACGTAGGTAGGTAAGATATAGAAAACAGAGCTCAAGTTGGTTTTCAGGTGTGTTGGAGTTTGAAACATGAGTTATAATAATTCATGTGGGACAGATGCGTTAACAGGCACGAGCATGAGATGCAGTCTTAAAACCCCGTCTGAAGTGAGCCTACATGAATACGAGTTTGACTCTTTTTTTTTTGTTCGTGATTTACAGAGGGATTTTTATCGAGGGTCTCTCCTGTGTTCTGGATGGAGTATTTGGGACAGGGAATGGATCCACTTCTTCCAGCCCTAACATTGGTGTCTTGGGCATCACGAAGGTAGGTAGTTTACCTTGATCACTCAGTGATTGGTGTATTTTGTCTCCTCTGGTGGATGGCTTGTGCCATTTTCATGTTTCACAGCGTGATCCTCTTCCAAGAAACCATACTACGTAGTACTACTTTGTGCTGCCAAACTTTACACAGCATTCCGAATTTACACAACTTGTCTGTACCAGCCATTGTCTAATGGAAATGCATTCTAGATAAGACCTCAAAAATCTTATTTTTATTCAGAGTAAAGGGCAGTTAGAAAACCTACTTAAATCAGATGATGCTACATAAGGTATCCCTTTGAAAACCAACAAGGCATTCCAGGGCTCTGGGGTGTTTTGAGTTGAGACATAAACACTATAAACTGTATAAAAATCGATAGTCTTTTGGATGTCTTGGTTCTGCAAGCATCACTAGAGATCTGACTATTTTTAATGTCTTGCTTGAACGCACAATGAAATGCAACTTGAGGTCCTTGGTTTTTATCTACGTCTGTACTAGGACGTTACGCTGACACAGCTAGAACAGGAGCTGCAGTCAAGGTAACTTCAAAGTTAAAGGTACCTTAAATATTTGTTTCTGTCATGATAGGTTTTTAAAGCACAGAGCACGCTTGGGGGATTACGTAGTTTTTGGGGTGTTGCTCAGCAAAATATATAAGCACTTGAGGAATTCCTTTGTTCACATGCGGAGCTGGACATGCGCTTGAATGCCTTGCTGAACTGGGAGACCTTGGACTGCAGATAGATTTGCTTGATATTGTTAATTTAACCTTGTTAAGAAATATCAACAAAATGGGTAGGAGTAATTGAGGTTGTAAATACATAGGTCTTGTTGCGTATTTCGCTTGGAAGCTATAAATCTCTTTAATGCGTACAAGCTAGAAAATGTATGCTCTCCACTTACAACAACTCATCCCTCTGACTTAATCCCATATAGATGATGAATTTATCTTCAGCCATTTTTTTTTTTCTGCACAAAGGATGATTCTGTTTGGGTTTAGGGTGGAATATAAATACTAATAGCACCATCTGCTGTCTGTATAAGTCTTCCATTCAGTTGCTGATGGAAATTTCCTAGAAGAAATTGCGGTTAGAAAAATCCTTAAAGAAATCCTTATTCTGTTCTGCTTCATTTCTGTTGTTACTTTGTAGGAGTTGATATGAATTAACAGCACTTTTTTTTTTATTAACAGTCCACAGAAGTGCGTGTACGTTTTGCTTTGGTACAGTGACAAATGAATGTTAAACTGGCAGCTGTTACAGAGAACAGAGTTAACTACAGTTAGGTCTGTTCAGAGCACGTGATGGAAGAGAGAATATGCTTTATCCAGAATGGCACAGCTGGATGGCTGTGCGCCAGTGTTTTGTCTTGTTTTCCTGTCTGCGTACTCACTCCTAAAAACCTAATAGTTTTTTCGACTTCAAACTATATCAAAATAGATTTTTGGCGTGTAGGTACTCTGCTGTTGATTTGGGAGAGGAAATCTTTAGTCCTGGTGATCCTGTTACACCAGTACAACATTTGAAAAGGCATTTCCCTCCCTTGACGTCAGTATATGATGATGCTTAAAGTTTCGATTTGAGGCTTCAGCTGGATGTAAATACCACAAAGTCTTTGAGCTGGTCTGTGAGTAAGTTTTATTTGATGAGAGGAGAACCAATTAACTCTGATTAGTTGGGACAAAAGTACAGGCAGCTTATGCCATACTGTTGATGAAGAAATGGATACTCCAGTAAGGTACTGGGTACCAGATCACGCACTCCAAAACAATCACATAGAGTGGATGTACGAGTGCCTGGGAATAAATATGTAGTTTGATCTAATCGCCGACCAGGATGCTTTCAGTAGCTTTCAAAAGGAGCTTAATTTGTTTGCCTTGTAGTGATTGAGCATTTACATAAACAAATGTCGCTATCGTACAGATTTTTTTAAAGAATCTGCCTGTTTCGTGCAGGAAGATAATTTTTGAGCAAGATGTTGGTAGTCCTAAGGAAATGAATATTTTCATAAAAAATAGAGTAAGGTGCGAGCTAACTTCCGTTGTTATTCTAGGGAACACCCTAATTTAGTGGTCTAGCTTCTGTTTGTAGGTCAGCACGCCTCAGCCAACAGTTCAGCAGTGAAGAATATGGGGGAAAGAAGTACTTGGACCCTTACTACCTACTGTATCATTTTTTCTCATGCCACTCATTTAGCTCAGTCACACGTGATTAACAAATTAATACCTACTTCTCTTTGAAGCTTGGTACTGTGTAACAGGAGACCTACAAAGGGCTTTGCTAAAAATCACTGTAGCAGTGTAACGGGGGGGGTGGGGGGGGAGGTTGTCCCTGGTGCACCTCTTACGCAAGTGTAACGTTATTAAAATATTGACCATTCGGCTGGATATTAAAATATCGACCATATCGACTCAACTGCCACCACAACGTAGAATCAGAGAAATACTGCCCGAGGTTGAAACGCTTAAAATAAAAATGGGAAGGAAGTGCAGGCACTCGGTTTCAGAGCGTTAGCGCAGCCGTCATTTGCACATGAAGTGAATTCAGCTCTGATCTCAGAGGCATGTTATAAAATCACTTGATAATCTCTGTCTAGAAAGCCTGCATCTCCTTCAGGTGAACTATGTGGTAGGTAACTAATACATATATTCTTGTTAAAAGGGCAGCAACACATGGATTATTTTTTTTTTTTTTCCCCCCCGTTTGCGTTACAATTGATCCGTTTGCCCTCTCTCCTAGGTATGGTCGGTTTGTTTTCTTTATTGTAGATGCGACTGCGCCACATTTCATGGTTAATTGTGGCTATAGCAGTTACAGATGGTTTTAAAGACGTCTTAATGTTAACAAAACCAAAATCAAATGAAGTTTTCTTAAAATTGGAGTGCAGCCATGTTACAGCTGAGCCTTCCGAGACATTTGTAAAGGCTCTGCAGCCTGTGTTTTAACACCAAAAAAACAGACGCACGGAAGCTTGAAAAGAAGTTTTAAATGCAAAAGAGAATAATAAAATCAAATGCAAGGCAGTGAAGTTGGACTAAGGGTGTCCTTTCCTTTTTGTTCTCCTGCAGGTTGGGAGTCGCAGGGTTATTCAGTATGGGGCAGCCTTCATGCTCCTGCTTGGGATGGTTGGCAAGTTCAGTGCTCTCTTTGCGTCGCTGCCTGACCCCGTGCTCGGTGCCCTCTTCTGCACTCTCTTTGGTAACGTATGTTTTTTAGCTCTTCTTTGCGTACTGTGTGGTTATATCTTTTTACTCTAGCGCTGTGTTTATGTGTATGGCGCTGGGTTTTCTAAAGAAAAAGACTTACATAAAAGCTGAGACTTGTTTTATTTTTATTTAGGGATGATTACAGCTGTGGGTCTGTCTAACCTCCAGTTCATAGATTTGAATTCTTCTCGTAACCTGTTTGTGCTTGGATTTTCCATTTTCTTTGGACTTGTCCTTCCAAGCTATCTCAAACAAAATCCACTGGTCACAGGTACGTCTTTCTGCTCATTTGCATGAAGCATACTTTTAACTTGTACTCACAGGCAAAGTACATCTAAGTACAAAGTAGTGTAAAAAGTAAATAAGTGCAAAAACAAAGTATTATAGAGACAATAAATGCTCCAGATAAGAAAGCAGGTGTGTTCCGAGAATTGATTGAGATGTTGAGACCTGAATTGCATGTTTCAGTGGGATACGTCCGAAACTGCTGTGTTTTCTCTGGGTATTATTGTAAAGCAGTGAAAGGAGGCAGTTGCCAATAAAGACTACAAGGGTCAAGGAACAAGGGGAAATACCAAAGTATATCAAGAGCTTGGAAGCTAGGAATTTGTTTGGAGTTCTGAAATTTTTTGTCGCTGCGGAGATGTGCTCTGGATCTCAATTTTAGTGAACTCAGTTTCAGACTGTTAGCCAAATTACAGGTTTGGTGAATTCACGGAGAAGGTTTTCTGTTGTAATGCTATCTTCTCCATAGTGGTTGTGACAGTGTACGTCAGCAAAGGAAGATCATTCAGGCAGAGGTGGTGATATATTAATACAGTGTTCTTCCGTGAATTGGTGCTTGGAGTCTTGCCCCTTTAAAAAGTAAAGGTTTATAAAAGGAATTTTTTCAGTCCACATGATTTTACATTATGAACGTTTCTCCTCTTCCCTTTCGTAGTTTTCTACTTAGTTTAAACCAAGCAGTTGTGTCTGCAGTTGAAACTAAAATGGCGTTTCATTATGTTTTTATAAGCAACTGAAAGTTCATGGAGTTATGTTTTGGGAGAGAAGGGGTCCCCATGGTGAACTCCATTAGTTGGAAGTTGTTCTGCATCTATTTACACGTGGTTTTAAGAGTCCTGTTTAAGCAAATTCCTCAGTGAACTCAGTAGAAAGTTTTCCCGGTTGACCTGCGTGTGAATCAGTAGGCTGTGTATATGTATGATAAAAATTGAAATTCTAAATATTTTTTTTTCTGTTCTTCCAGGAATAGCGGGCATTGATCAAGTATTAAACGTTCTTCTCACCACAGCCATGTTTGTCGGTGGCTGCGTTGCGTTCATTTTGGATAACACCATTCCAGGTCGGCATGTGAACTTGTCATTTTATCTGAAATAATAAGCGCCTTTCTGAACGAAGGTAGCACGGTGTTTCCTGGAGGCGGGAGATGAGGAAGAAATCGCTGCTTTTGTCGTTGACTTCTTTCACGCCAAGAGCGGGCGTGCCTTGAGAAAGCTTTGAATCTTTTTCAGGTTACGGTCTCCGTCCTATCAAACCTACAAAATAGCTGATAAAAATCAAACCAGAATAGCTGTCTTCAGAAGACAGAGTAAAAATATTTTAAGATCCAAACCTGCTTCCATTCATTGGAGAGCAAAAACTTGCCTCGACTTTGAGTTACAAAACAGATAATAGCCATTTCCAATAAACATTTTATTCCCCCCCCCCCTTCCAGCCTCTTTAAGGGGTCTGGAAGAACTTCCCAGCGCTTTGCTGAACGTGGTGTCTGAGGCTTGGGATTTTCTTTCTTCTCTTAACCTCCACTACCTGCATGTGTGTTTACATAAAGATATTCACGTATGTCTTTCTTTTTTTTTCCCCCTTTTTCTTTTATTTTGACTTCTAGGCAGCCCTGAAGAAAGGGGAATACGGAAGTGGAAGAAAGGGGTTGGTAAAGGAAGCAAGTCACTGGACGGCATGGAAACGTACGATTTGCCTTTTGGCATGAACTTTATTAAAAAATACAGGTGTTTCAGCTTCCTGCCCATCAGCCCTACCTTCATGGGTTACACGTGGAAAGGCTTCAGGAAAAGCAGTAACTGCAGGAGTTCAGATGAAGACTCGGAAGCTACAGTATAGCCTTAGCTGAAATTATATTATCTAGTTGTAGTAAGAGATGTATTTGCAGTTTCTTGCTGATTAAGAAGCATTAAAATATATGTTTTGTATATCTGCATTTAAATTCTGGAACCAGAGCTGAGACGAATTTAAAAAAAACAAACAAAAAAAACAAAAAAAAAGCTTTCCTGTTGTGGGTGGTGGTAGCCAGATCTAGTGTCTCTGGGTCAAATTTGCAAATGCTCCTCTGTTTGATTTTCAAAAGCTATAGATGCCTGTGCGCCTAAGTCCGTTTATTTTAAATGGGGCTCAGGTTCTGGAAGTATGTAGGTGCTATTGAAAAATGTTACTTTTTAGGGTTGATTTTATTTAAGTCGTTGATGCTGGCATTTTTGGCGCGTTCATTGCTGGCAATGTTATTACGCCAGAAAATTTGAGTCCTGTAAAAAGGAGGTGGGGCGCGGGGCAGGGCGGGGGGAAGGAAAAAAAATTTACTTCTAGTCACGTCAAATCCCATATATATTGTTTTCTACTCACCGATTTGCACATTCCGTATTTTCAGCCCCCTGGAAACCCGACTCAGTTGATACTGGCAAATCATGAGAGTATGTTTTTGAATTACCGATAGTTCAGTCAGATGTCCAGTGTTAAGACAGAAAGTTTCTGTGATAACTTTGCCGATGAAAATGATAACCGACTTCTGGTAGCTTAGTGCTGTAGAAGGAACCACTCGTGTCATGTCAGTTCACGTTTCTAAACGTTCGCTTTTTCTGCCTGGCATTTAACCACCTAATTTATAGTGTCCAGGTGCAGGTTTTCCTTAAAGGGACACGTGTAGCTTGAGTTTTACAGAGATGGGAAGCTTTTAACTTCCAGATGGGACCCAATAACAGTTTTTACAGTGCAATGCCTGCATCCAGCAAGACGTTTCCTGAAGAAAAATGCTAATTTGTTGAGCAGTTCTAAGCGATTAACGTAGGTATACGTGCAGCTTTCCCTGCAGGGAAAGCCACGCGGTCAAAACGCTGCCGGCGTTCGCTGGTTTGGATCTGTGCGGAATTTTCTTGATCGGCTATCAAGAGCCGATGCTGCCCGCGAGCAGCTTACGTTGTCGTTGCCTCTTTTTCTTCTCTCTTGGTGGGGCTTCTGCAAAAGCTCGTTACTGCCGCGGAGGTGATCTGGAACGGCAGAGACACTACATTTGACGGTCCTCATCCACTGGGTGGTTTAACGGGTATTGGGTCCAATCAGGGCACCATTCAGATTTTTTTTTTTTTTTTTCCTGGAATAGTCTCAGCTCTGACGTTACGTGGGTGTTCATGCTCATCATGCATTCATAATTAAAAGTTTTATTCATGTTTAATGTTCTTACTATTGCAAGTTAGTTTTAGACTTCAGTGTGGCCCCAAAAGCATTTTTAAGCTGTGGAGATCATCAGGGAAATGTAGTGTAATGTAATTTCAAGGCCAGTATGCTCTACGGTGCTTGCATTTTGTATTCCTGGAAAAAACATAACAGTAGATCCTGTAAATTCACTAATATATTTATGAAAGTTTGACTACTGGACAGGAGCGCAGGAACTCTGTTTTCTCTGAGTCTGCTTCCAGGTGAATTTGTTCTTGGTTGTCGAAGCATGGAAGGGTTGGGGTGGGGAGGGCAAGGAAGGAGCTTAACAGATCAGTACTGAATAGTGTAGAGTCGCGATGATTCCATTGATATCGTTCTCAGCATGCCATGGCTGTTCCCAGAAACTATTTTATACCGCTTTTTCCATAACAAAGCATGTGTTTGTTCCCGCTTCAGGGAACTTTCAGTAGTTTGCAGTCTCAGTGTCATTTGGACTATCTTGAAAGCTGGTCAGAAGAGTTATTGTGTAGTAGACAAGGTTAGTTTGCCTGTGAAACAAAGTAATTTTTATCATTTTAAAATTTTTCCTCTTCAGGTAGTGAGGTGTTAGATTTCCACGTCCACTTGCAGGTAGTTTGAGTGCGGAGACCTCTAATCAGTGGCATGAAGCTTCCAAATTTCCCGATTTTGTGTGCAACCAAAGACGTGTGGGAGACATGGGGGAGTTAAATATATATATATCTATGTAAAAGGAAAATAAAAAAGAAAAAGCCACCTATGTATGGTGGTTATAATTATGTAAAATGCCAAAGGTGGTTATCTTGTAAATGTTGCGAAAGGGAGGCAAAGGTTTTTTATTTAGAGCAGTGCCACCTCGGAAATCTGGAAGTGTCGAGTCCAGCGATGCCGCTGGGCACGGCAGGGACACTTGTGTCCTAAGGCTTTTCCAACCTCTCCCCCCAAATGTTCTCTTGATGACTTCAGTGCTTACGCAGTCAAGAGACGAGGCGATGAGAAATAGCATTTGTCTTCTCTCACCTTTGGCTGAGGTAAAGCTGTGCGTGGTCTGTGTTGCCTTCGCTCGAGAATTCCCAAGGCGCTTCAGCCAAATTACAGGGCAACGGATCCAAGGGTATTTTTTTTCTTCTCCCCGGAGCAGAACACCACCCCTTTCTTGCAGTGTAGGAAAGACTATGCGAATAGGTGATGTCCAGTTACTCTGTTTAACAGTTGGATTTAATTCTTTTTGTGACATCGGGTCCTACCGTGCCGATCCTGTTGACTGGCTGAGAGAAGTACGGTGGTGTTTAGCCGGCACGTTTGCTTTTCTAGCCACTTACCTTGGTAACACTAAAAGAAGTCGTCGTAGTTAGCAGTCATTTTTGTAACCAAGTTTATCTGTGTAACGGCTCTCTCAATCTTACTGCGAGCACGAATGGTTAGCGATGAGCCTCAGTTTTGCAGAGGAGACCTGCCGAAGCACCTGTGATGTCTAGCCAAGGGTTACGATGGAGTCGTGGCAGTACCTTGAAGGCAGAGGAGGGCACGCAGCCGCTGCGCCCACGCTGTTGCTGGTAAAGTGCACGTCTCCCCGGCGCTGAGAGGTGAGCAAAGGACGGAGCTGGTGCTCCCCTTTCTCTTTTCGATGCACCTGAAACCATCCCTGAGCTGCCAGTCGAAGAAGATGCCTTGCTTTTCTTTGTGAGGGAGATAACTCCGAATTGCCCCTGGTTTGGGGCAGTCGTGGCAGGCGATCGTGGACCTTGAAATCCTTCTCCCGCCTCTGCTTTTCTGCCCTGGTGGTGTAGTGGCCGTTGGTGTGGTGTAGTGGCAGTGGCGAGGTGCCCTGGCCGCGGGGGGAGCACGGCGCGCAGCCAGAGCCACCGGCAGATGTGTTGCAGAGGATTAACTTGCGGTTTTGCAAAAGCATCGAAATGCTTCGTGTTTGCTGGTTAGGTCCAGGCTTTGGTGCGTTAAGAGTGGCTGGATATAGAAATCCAACTGTCAATGCAATACTGTATTTTTTCCTCTATTGGTTATAGCCTGCCTTTCAAAGAGCTAAACTAAACGAAACCACGCAGGGAAGACGATGCCTGAGAGATGAGTTTAAGAGGCGACGACATGTTTCAACCAAACTTTAGGACAGAAGGGCAAATATTCATGGTAGAAATATCATTTTGTCATATCAAAGATGGTATGCAAAACAAAATAACTTGGGACTTTTGTAATTGATATTCTATTGTTTGGGGATTTTTTTAGGTTAAATTAAGAATTCCTGCAAACATGTCGAAACACGTTTTCTAAAGCAAATACTTGCAAATTATACCTATAGAAATTTAGGTTTCATAGCTAACAGCTATGAGTGATTAACGTTGTCATGTTAGAGTGCGTTGGCGGAGGAACTTAAATCAGGTGCCTCGCTCAGAAAGTTTCAAACTTTAAACCCAGAATTTGCTTTATCGCCTTTTAATACTGACTTTAAATATGGCAACTTGGTTTGTACATGAATATTGCAGTATTTTATTTCCATATATTAAAAATAACATTTCCACTCAGGATAACGATCGCCGTTTTCCTGGGAGGGAGTGGTATGATTGTCATGACAATGTCATGTGATGGTAGAATTTCTTCATTGACGAATCTATAGTAGTTGTGTATACTTTATTTACCCATGTTTATGTTCCTACCAAAAACTAAAGGGTTTCTTTATTATTCATCTCCCTACTGAGATCTTGGTACTCCCGATGCAGAATTGGCGCTTGCAAACTGAAAACCCTCAGTACTATTTATACCACAAGGAGCATCAGTGAGTGCGACCCGTCGTTTATAGCGTGGCACCCTTAACCAAAATGGTTGAAAACGGCATCATTTGTGGTATAAACAGCACTCCAGGCACACCTGGTTTGAAATCGCCGGCTTCTAGTGGTTTGCGTGAGCCGTTGGATGCTTACGCGCAATCTAAACCAACCTGTGCTTAACATAACTTGTATATCGATGTAGAAAATGCATGTGTGACAGACCAGCACGACCTACGGTGTTTCTTTTACGTGGCCTTCTTAAACCAAAAGCGACTTTTTTTTTTTTTTAATTTTTTTTTTCTTCTCTTTTTTTAAGGCGGGGGGGGAAGGGCGGGAAGTGGTGGGTCACTTTTTTTTTTTTTTTTTTTTTTTTTTTTTCTGAAAATGTCCCACTTGGTGCATGTTTTTTAGTATTTCCTGAGGCTGATGGCCTGGGTGGCCGGGGTGGGGGTGACAGGTCCTCTATGCTCTCGCCTTTGTAGAGCTGCGATCGGTCATTGCGGTGTCGGAGGAGGCCACGAGTTTCCAGCGTTTTCGCTTCTGCCCATGAGTCTCGACATAGACAGCTTAGTGCTGGGCTGCTTTTCCGTACTGGGGATCCGTCTTCAGAGCCATCCCGAATATTCCTGTCTAGTTCTAATTTGACTGTGCCTGTGCGTTGTCATCCGTACATATTGATATGATATATTTAGAATTGCCTTGTGTACTATCTGGCATTTACTACATCCTTCCAGGTAAATCATCTTGCTGCCAGTCCAAATTATTGTACTTTGTCTGTTTATAACAACCTTTGGCGTTAACAAACTATTGACTGTTCTTAGGCAGTGGGGATAATTTTTTTATTTTTTTCCTTCCCCCCCCGCCCCCCATGACTTTCTGTGACTGACTTTGGCTGTAAAACTATTTTGTTAAACCGCAAGAGGGGGTTTGTTTTGTTTTGTGTTTTTTGTTTTTTTTTCTTTTTTTGGTTTTGTTCTGAGATGTGTAATTCTTTTATGGAGGTTTGTTTTTGTTTTTTTTTTTTTTAATTTCATGGTTGGTTTTTTTTTTCTAACATTGCTTCATTAAACAATTAAATATTTAAAAATGTAATATTTGGACCAGATGTTGTGAATAATAGTAGATAAAGCTATTTTATTCTGTATTTTTAAAGCTGTTCAGTATAAATAAACGCGGGCATAGATGCAACCTGGCAGCGTGGTGTTACACTTCCTTTTGAGTGTCTCCTTCAAAGGAACGTTGACGGTTTTGGGAATCCAGGTTTGATGGTTTTGGGAATCCAGGTGATGCAAAGACCAGGCATCTCTTTGCAGCCAGTGCCACCCAGAAATATAACCCCCAGCCGCCTTCCCGACCCTTCCAGCTCTCAGCCCACGGCTCGTACCACGAAGACGCGTTAAATTCCCGTGATTTATTTGGAAGAGGCAGTGCTTGCGGTCCCTGCCTCTCCTTTGCTGGCTGGCCCTGCTTTCGGTTGAGGCAGCTCCCAACCTCTCGGGCAGCCAAGGGACAGCAAAACTCCCTGAAAAAGCAATTGCAGGGGCAGCACCAATGTGTTTCTGGGCAATATCCGCGCAGCAAAACTGAAGTGACTGATTTCCTAATTAAAATGTGGAAAAAATGCAGCCATCGCGTTCTCAGAATCCACTGAGCAGAGGCTTTGAGTCCAATTAAGAACAGGAGCAGCAAGAGCTACCAGCAGAGAAATAACCTCTGGTTTAGGGTAAAATCATAGAATGTGTTGGGTTGGAAGGGACCTTAAAGCCCACCCAGTGCCACCCCCTGCCCTGGGCAGGGACACCTCCCACCAGCCCAGGTTGCTCCAAGCCCCGGCCAACCTGGCCTTGAACCCCTCCAGGGATGGGGCAGCCACAGCTTCTCTGGGCAACCTGGGCCAGGGGCTCACCACCCTCACAGCAAACAATTTCTTCCCCAGATCTCATCTCAGTCTCCCCTCTGTCAGTGTAAAACCCTTCCCCCTCGTCCCATGGCTCCCCTCCCTGCTCCAGAGTCCCTCCCCAGCTTTCCTGGAGACCCTTTAGGGACTGGAAGGGGCTCCAAGGTCTCCCTGGAGCCTTCTCTTCTCCAGGCTGAACCCCCCCAGCTCTCTCAGCCTGTCCCCACAGCAGAGGGGCTCCAGCCCTGCCAGCATCTCTGGGGCCTCCTCTGGACAAATTCCCCTCCTAAAGCCTTAGGATTGGGAATTTGTCTAAATTCCTGCCCTACCTTTGGCAATCAGTAGCCAAAGTCGAAGTCTCCTGGGCCCTTCTGGGGGCTGCTGCATGCCCAGAAGTAAGAAATACGCTGCCCAGCACCTTGCCTCATCCCCAACCGTTTAATGAACTCTGGAGCTGAACTAGGAAATTCCCTGTTTTAGCCCGGAGCGGCAGCGAGTGCCGCAGCTGCCTGCGATGAATTAGGGCTGGGAACGTCTGGCTGAGGATGCACAGCACCTTTCCAGCTCCGTCAGCCTTCAAGGGCTCTGAGCTACTGTTGATTTTAAGGGGAATTAAGGCACCCAAGTACCTTTCTTAACGTAGGCGTAGCCCACCGCGGCTAATCCAAAACCGGTGTAGGTGGATGGGAAGAAAAATGGCAAAAAGCCACCTAAATCGGCAGTGAGAAAGTAGATCTGGAATCAAAGCCTGCGGAGCAGCTGTTGGACCAGGGCGAGGGATTTCCAGTCGTTCCTGAGCTGGGCTGGGTTTGGGTGCGCGATGGAAACGTCTCTGGTCTTAATCCCCGTTAATCCTTTGTGCTACTGGGTCAGAGCTCTGGAAATAATGGGGTTTTCTCTTTGGGTCGTGCCCGAATCAAAATTTAGCGGGAGCTGCAGCGACGCAATAAGAATCGCGAAACCTGAGGATTTTCAGAATGACTGAAACGTCCTCAAATGGGGGCAGCGACCGCGTTTCGAAGAAACGCATATTAGGTGTGAGCAAAAGGCCTTCTTAAAAGCCTTTAAAAGACTCTTCCCATCTGGTTCCCGGAGGCTGCGTAACGGCTACCAGATGCTCCTAAGCTAACGTGTATCCAAGTGCGTAATATCATTCGGTATTTATTGACAATTACCTTGGGGGTCTTAAAATTTAAATAATGGGAAGCTGCCCGGGTGTGAAAGAAGGGAGTTTGGACGCTTGCTAAGTCTGGGGGGAAAGACTTGAATTTTGGAGAATTTTTGGAGCTGGTGCTTTACGCTTGGGCCTGAGTTGAGGTCCTTGACCCCCAGGCTCAGCTGTGGGGAGCGGAAACAGCAGTAAATCCATCAAAGTCGATGGTTTAAAAGCCGTCAGCCGCGTTCCCTGCGCGGCGTTTAAGCACAGACGCGCCGATTTAACCTGCGAAACAGGTGCCACAACCTCCCCGCGGGGCTAAACACGGGCCCGGACTGCGGAGCAGCCTTTTTTTCCTGGGAGATTTTTGGCAGCCGGGAGGATGCTCGGGCTCGCGGCCGCCGGCTGGGACCACGGAGGGGGGTGTAGAAGTTTAGGTCTCCTTCCACGTGGGTTTGGTTCCTCTCGGGTTCCTGCTGCCAGCCGCGGCGGGGGAAGGAGGAGCCGGCAGCCTGTCCCGGCCTCGCAGGTTGCGGGGTGTCCTCATAGGGCAGGATTGGGTCAAATTCCTTCTGTTCGGTAAATAAACAACCTGCATCCAGGCTGCTGACCCACCGCTGCGCATTGAAGGCCACGAGCTGGGTGTCGCCAAATCAGGATTTAACCCCAGTTCTGCAACCAAGTTCCTCCTCGTGCTCACGCGGGTCCCCACGCCAAAACCGCCTCTCTCTATTTTTTTTTTTTAAATGTATTTATTTTTCCCTTTTTCCTCCAACTCCATCCTCCCTGTGGGCTGCGATGTGCGGTAGAAGCTTCCTCTCTCTTTAGGGCTAAATCCCTGGGTTTCGGGGCTGGGGTTTGCGCAGCGCGGGCAGCCGGGGCCAGCTCCGCTCCATTGTGCGGGACGGCCGGGCTCTCGCGGCGACAAAAGGGCCTCTCATCGCCGCCAGCCCTCGAAGATGCTGCTGGAATATAAATACTAACCCCCGTTCCGGCTCGCTTTCGCCCAGTCAGTCGTTCCCCAAGCCAGATGGCTCCTCCTCAACTTCTCATATTTTACATACAAGTACAAAAAAAAAAAGGGAAAAAAAAAAAAAAAAAAAGAGCTGATTACAATCCCTGGTTGTGAAGACTTGCTTGTTTTGCTAAAGCAGCTGTTTAGATTATTTCTTTGGGTTTTTTGGTTGGTTGTTGATTTTTTTTCTCCCCCCCCTTCGTGTGGGCTGTTTCTAGGCAAATTCCTTAAAAAGAAAAAAAAAAAAAGGGTCCGGAGAAGCCACAAAGCGCTGGGAAAGGTCAGGAGCAGACAAAGGCGGAGGGACGCGGCCGCACGCTGCTGCTCTTCTGGAATACTTAATACCCCCGCGCCCCACAAACCCTCCCCGGGGCGGCGCGGGGGACACGGGCAGGATGGGACCCGCAGCCCGGGAGCAGAGGCTGGAGGCTCAGCGCCGTTTCGGAGGTAACCGTGACCCCAAGCTGCAACATCTGCTTCCAGGCAGATTTTTTTTTTTTTTTTTTTTTTTTATTTATTTATTTCCTCTTCAATCCCCTTCTCGGGGGCTGTTTTGGATCCGGATGGGATCCCACGTCCGTGATTGGGAACTGGTTGCTGCCAGCGCACGGCCCTGTTGCGCCGTCCTGAAGGCAGAACAGCGACGTGCGATGCCTGCGCCGCTCTGGCGCTCGGTGTCGCAGGCTTTGGGGTGTTTTAAGGCAGAAATAAGCACTTCAGCCTGTGTGCTGCAGCCCACAAGGTTCCCTCCAGGAGATCTGCACGGAGCTGGAGCCGATCATAGAAGCATTTAACCCTGGTGCATGGGATGGGGCAGCCTTTGGGATCCTGGTCCTGGCATCCAGGGATGGGGCAGCCTTTGGGATCCTGGTCCTGGTATCTGGGGCTAGGCAGCCTTTGGTATCCTGGTCCTGGCACCAGGGATGGGGCAGCCTTTGGAATCCTGGTCCTCGCACCAGGGATGGGGCAGCCTTTGGAATCCTGGTCCTCGCACCAGGGATGGGGCAGCCTTTGGGATCCTGGTCCTGGCACCAGGGATGGGGCAGCCTTTGGGATCCTGGTCCTGGTATCTGGGGCTAGGCAGCCTTTGGTATCCTGGTCCTGGCACCAGGGATGGGGCAGCCTTTGGAATCCTGGTCCTGGCACCAGGGATGGGGCAGCCTTTGGAATCCTGGTCCTCGCACCAGGGATGGGGCAGCCTTTGGGATCCTGGTCCTGGCACCAGGGATGGGGCAGCCTTTGGAATCCTGGTCCTGGCATCCAGGGATGGGACAGCCTTTGGGATCCTGGTCCTGGCATCCAGGGATGGGGCAGCCTTTGGGATCCTGGTCCTGACACCAGGGATGGGGCAGCCTTTGGAATCCTGGTCCTCGCACCGGGGATGGGGCAGCCTTTGGCATCCTGGTCCTGGCACCAGGGATGGGGCAGCCTTTGGAATCCTGGTCCTCGCACCGGGGATGGGGCAGCCTTTGGAATCCTGGTCCTGGCACCAGGGATGGGGCAGCCTTTGGAATCCTGGTCCTGGCACCAGGGATGGGGCAGCCTTTGGGATCCTGGTCCTCGCACCAGGGATGGGGCAGCCTTTGGCATCCTGGTCCTGGCATCCAGGGATGGGGCAGCCTTTGGGATCCTGGTCCTGGCACCAGGGATGGGGCAGCCTTTGGGATCCTGGTCCTCGCACCAGGGATGGGGCAGCCTTTGGCATCCTGGTCCTGGCATCCAGGGATGGGGCAGCCTTTGGGATCCTGGTCCTGGCACCAGGGATGGGGCAGCCTTTGGGATCCTGGTCCTGGCACCAGGGATGGGGCAGCCTTTGGCATCCTGGTCCTGGTACCAGGGATGGGGCAGCCTTTGGAATCCTGGTCCTGGCATCCAGGGATGGGGCAGCCTTTGGGATCCTGGTCCTGGCATCCAGGGATGTGTCAACCTTTGGGAACCTGATCGTGGGGTGCAACCTGG
Source organism: Rissa tridactyla (assembly GCF_028500815.1). NCBI lineage: Eukaryota > Metazoa > Chordata > Aves > Charadriiformes > Laridae > Rissa > Rissa tridactyla. The sequence continues at coordinate 3,006,427 of NC_071485.1, forward strand.
GTGCCAGAAACAGGGTGTCCTTTGGGAGCGCAGTCCCAGAGCCTGAACCAGGGGTTTGAGACGGAGCATCCTTTGGGATCCCAGCCAAACCGGGATAAACTGGGTACCCGAGGCAGGGCATCCTTTGGGGGAACCCCGGTCCTGGCACCCGCTAAGGGGTGTCCCTTTGGGTCCCGGTGCCGGGGTGCCCCCGGCTGCCGGAGAGGGCTGTCCCCCGGGATCGCGGCCCCGCGGCCCCGCCCCGCCCCGCCCCGTCCGGCCCCGCCCCACCGAGGGGCGGCCCTACGGGGGGCGCCGGCTGCGGCGCGGAGCGGCGCGGAGCGGGGGCCGGGTGAGTGCGGTGGGACCGGGCATCCCCGTCCCCGTCCCCGGGGCTGAGCCGCAGCCACCCCGGAGCCCGTCGGCAGTTAGCGGGCGGCGGGGGCTGCGCCCACCCTCGGGAGCGGGGGGAAGGATCCGGCCCCCCCCCCCCCCCCCACGCCCCGGGGTGTCACCTGCACCCAACGAGCGTCCTCGGCATCACGCTCTCTTTTCGGGCTGGCTGTTCCCGCAGGCTGGAAGGGAGCCACAAGCACCCGAGGGTCCCCAGTCGGGTCGCGACACCCTTCTCTGCGCTCCCCATCGCACCCGGGGTGGAGACCCACCAGCTCCCTTCTCGTAGCCCACAACGAGCCGTTGCTGGCCCCCAGCTCTTCTCAGGAGGGTCTGGTCCGCTGAGTGTGGCCAGTGGGTCCCTTCACTTTGTCCCCAAGCAAGCCGGCACCCCGATGGCAACACCCGCCGGGGATTCTGCCACCGCTCACCGCTCCCCTCCTTTCCCCTTTGCAGGACGGGGCTGAGCATTTGGGCTGGCGAACAATAGCAGCGCTGGAAAACAATGGAGCTGCTGCACCTTCGCGCTTAGGGACGCTGGATGGATGCTCCGAAGAAATCCCGGCTCCAAAATAGCGCCTGAGCCAGAGCCACCGCTGCAGCGGCTCGCGGGAGCCATCCACCGAGCACCGTCGGTCGAGCGAAGGATCTGCCGGAATAGGGTGAGAGCGCTTGGCCGTATCCCACTGCTGAGCAGAGCAGCTCCGAGAGGCTCTCGGTGCCTGCGAGGGAGGAATTGTCGCTTCCGGATGATGCTTTGCTACCGATTGATTGCACAGGGATCGATGCGGCGTTGGGCTGGTTAAAAGCCTCCCTGGGCCGCAGGGAAGCAGCAGGGTTTGGGCAGGAGGGAGCATCGCGGCCTCCCCGGGGAGCGGGATATTCCCACAATCCCTCGCACGGCCGGGGGGAAGCCTCGGCTGCGCCAAAACCGCGTCTCCCGCCCGAGCGGGGCGATGCCAAAGAGGCAGCAGGGATGCTGCCAAAGCATCCGCGTGCCACGGGAGGGGACTGGGAAAGCAAAAACCCCCCCGAAAAACACTCCTTTCCTTTCAAGAGCAGGGAAGACCACCCCACTCCTGCCGAGCACATGATCTCTGGGTTGGTTTTTTTTTCAATTTTTTTTTTTTTTCTCTTTTTTTCTATTTTATTGGAGCTGTGCATCTCCCCGGGCGCTCGGCAAAAGTGAGCGCTCGTCCCCGCTCCACGCGAGGGGCTGCGAGCGGGGCCAGGCTCCCTCTGCAGCGCAGGGCAGGTGGGGCTGTAGGGATGCGGGGAAGGGTCTCGGGAAGGTTATTTTTTGGGGGTGGGATAAGTCTGGGATCCATCAGGCCTGAGAGCGACTGTGGGAGCGGCTGCTGGCTCATGCTGGAAGGCAGAGGGGGCTGAAATCCTCCTGCCACGTGTGCAGGGGGGATTGATTTGATCTGATTTTTTTTTTTTTTTTTTTTTTTTTTTTAAAAAAAGCGCTTTGCGAGACAGCAGCGAAACCTCAGCCTGCGCCGGGCGCAAAGGAAATACGCCGTCTCGGAGTGGGGAAACTGAGGCAGGGGGGTGCCGGGAAATTGAAGACGGTGCTGAGCTGCCGAGGTTGAGCAACTGATTGGGCAATTTGCACGTTGCCAGTCCTTTTATTTTGGCGATTTCCAGCCTTTCGCCAAAGCCGTGGCAGAAAAACCGGGAGGGGCAGCGGCAGCTGGTCTCTGTTTGGGGATCTCCGGGCGGCCACCGCTCCCTCCACCCACAGCCTGGTGCTCTCGAGACCCAAAAAAGGAAGAATTTGCCCCTTTCCTTGCTTGCTCGGAAGGGGATGTGATGACGGAGGCGAAGGTGGCAGCGCCGGGGCGGTAAACAGGAAACCGGGCTCCTCAGCGCAGGGAGACGAACCTGCATTTCGGGGTTCCCCTTCCATCCCAGAATGAGGGATTTTTTTTGGCTGGAGCTCACCCCCATGTCCCCTCCAAGGGAACCGGGGCTTTGGCCCTTCGTACGGCCGCGATGCCACGGAGCGAAACTCCCTGCGACGCCAAAGGCTCCACTCCGGGCTGCGCTGCCGGAGGGTTGGGGTTTTTTTGGGTTTTTCTGGGTTTTTTTTTCAGCCACTTTGCTATTTTTTGGCAACGTTTTTGGCGTGGGCCAAGCAAAGCAGCCGTGTGGGGTTCATCCTCCCTCCGCCCAGCAACGTCTTGGCAGTGACTTCCCCAATTTTCATCCGCTTCCAGCCCCCGCCCACAAGCGAGGTGCTTATTTCTGACTGTTCCTGGATCTCGCAGCTGATGACCCGCAAATTCGCGTCCCCGCTGCAGCAGGTGCCGCGCGGCCACCCCGCCGACATTTATCCCAAAGCCACAAACCCGGCTGCAAAATCCCCTCCCGAGATCATTTTTGGGGGATAAAGAGGATTATGATTAGGTTTATCCCCTGGGGGAGGAGGGACGGGTGCGGGAGAGGCGGCCGCCGGCTGCGGGAGGAGGGTTTGACGCCGGGCTTTGCCGGGATGCTCGCGCGGCTCCTCGGCTCCTCAGGAAACCCGAAGCTTTGTCAGCTTTTCCGTTGCGACGTGCCATTTTTTGGCGGCGGGTTTCTCTTCTGCTTTCGCCTGGAGCCCCGGGGCCGGGCCGGCTTCCTGCCCATCCCTGCCTCCTCCTGCCTGCCAGAGCATCCGCGTTGCTGCTTTTGCAACCTCTTCTGCGGTCTGAAGCAGGACGCAGAATATTTTTCTTGTCGTATGTCATTTATTTGCTTCGAATATATCCCGGCGCCTGGGGTAAGGAGCGGGAGTTGCCGCTGGGCTGAGGTTTTAGGGGCAGGCCCATTCTCCGACACAGGTTTTTTTACCGCACGGCCTTGGTTGAATCATTTATCCGCCTGGGTGGTGGCGTAGGTTTTTTGGTTTTAGGCAGGAAAATGGGTTTGTTTCCCAGGGGTTTGGGAGGAAGCGCGTGGGGACATGGGAGGTGGAAGAAAAGAGCGGTTTGCGGATCTTTTCTTGCCTCGGTCCCTCCTTCTGGACAAGGGAAGGGAGGGGAGAGACCCTGGAAAAATGAAAGCCGGTCTGTAGGAGGGTTTGCACAAACCCCCGAGGAAAAGGACGACCCGAGAAACCCTTCCTCATTGCTCAGGACCTCCCCGTCGCACTTCAAGGTCTGATTTCCAACGCGCTGCGAGCCCGGGGACGACCCTGAGGGCTTCAGCCTGAATCGCCTTTCAATTCCGTTTCGTAGCATCCAAACATAGCTCCCCCGCTTTAAGCCGGGGCCACTCCAAAGGTGGGATTTTGCCGGGGGGACTTCCCAAGATTTTGCGTGAGAGAGACGGAGATGTTTTGGCACCAGAGGGAACACGCCAAAATCGAACCGGTATCGTAAATGAAAACGTAAAGGAACCAGCCCAGCGTCTCTCGCTGCTGGGGAAGCGCAGCCCTCCTGCCCGCTGCCCGGGGTCGGGGCGGCACGAGGAAACGTCGTCCGGATCCAGCCCTGCGTGTCTGGAGCTTCGGAGCCAAACCTTAGTAAAATAAATGGGGAAAAGGAGCAAATCCGGCTTATAACCCTTCCGCCTCCAGGCGCTGCGTCGGGGCGGTCCGTGGATGCTCGAAATGCAAATGTCGGCGTAAGCGTATCTCTGCCGGTATTAAATTTTCAGCGAGTTTACAACGCGTCTCTCCTTATCTGATTTTCCCTCCATCGGTTTTCCGGGAGGAGCCGCCTCAAACTTCACCGGTGGCTGCATCCCCCGGGGCCTTCTCCCAAGAGCTCTTCCAAAATCCAAGCCAGTTTCCTTATCCCCCCCCCCCCCGCCCCCGTTATCCAGGGATGCGATAACGGGGATGCGATAACGGGGCGGTTCACACCGGTGCTTTTCTCTCCTCCCTCTTTGCAATTCAGCTCCCATGAAAGAAGAGCGAGAGGATGGATTACGGCGGCTGCGAGTACCTGGTCCCCTGCGGAAAAGACAAATACATCTCCAAGTAAGATGCTCGGTGGGGCTGTAACACGGAAACGCGATGGGTGCTGAAGGCTGGGCAGTTATTTGCGATATTCCCGGGGTTTTTCGCAGGGAGGAGGGGAGTGACCCTGGGTTTTAACTCGATTTCATTGGTTTCGGAAAGGAAAAGCCATTCCGGGCCAAGAAACAGCAATTTCCTTTAAAAGAAAAAGTGGTGTTGGTGGGATTTTGAGGTTTTTTTTTTCTTTAGGAGCGTGGCCAAATGCTCTATAAACTTTCACGAAATACAGGTTTTGCTGCAAAGGGGCCTGATTAGTAATTGGTCTTTTATGAATTGGTAAAGAAGTGGAATGATTCCTAAGTGTCGAGGAAGATTTTGGAAGAGATAAAGCATATACGTGAGATATTTTTCCCCCCTTTTTTCTTTCACGTGACCCAAATCCCCCGTGATTTAATGCTTCTTTATACTAGTCTGATGGTGCCGAGCATCCTTAAACTCGTTCAGCCAGCGGAATTAATGACAGCTTTATGAATTAACGCCCGAGGCATCGCTTCCCCGTGATTCATAGCTGTGCTTAGACGTCCTGGGTCAGTTTATTTTTATTTTTTATTTTTATTTTTTATTTTATTTTTTTTTTAAATTTTTTAAGTTTTCATTTTCATTATTTTCATTTTTATTTTTCAACTGGAGCAGGGCTCAGACTTTTAATTTGAGCTCGAGGTCAGGGTCCGGCGCGACGAAGCTGCCGTGATAAACTCGCCTGCGATAACTTGTGACTCCGGCGTGACCCGAGGGCTCAGGCGCTCCAAAAATTCCCATGTTTTTTCAGCCTTGTGACCGACTCCGCCAAGGTCTGACGGGTTTTCTTACGTCTTTTTGCAAGGTTTACGGAGGGCACGGTTGCGGGGGAGCTCGTCCCCCTACTCATGGTTGGAAAGGGCAACGCCTGGTTGAACTCGTAGCAGATATCCTCAACGAGGGAGGGACAGATGCAGCAAATAGCTTAATTTGGGGCAAATTAGGGTGTTTTGGGTCCCCCAGCGGTGTAGCAGGTTAACTGCCCAGCCTGACCCTGGGAAGCAATTCCTGCTTTCTCCCAGATCCCCAAAATTTCCCCCTGCCGGGGGGAACCAGGCTCAGGGGCAGCCACGCCGGGTACCGAGCGGTGCCTGCAGTGTCCCCCCTCGCTCCTGCAAACCTCTTCTCAGCGCCTTTCCCATTTTTTTTCCACCCCCCCCCAGAAATGAGCTCCTCTTACACTTGAAGACGTACAACATCTACTACGAAGGGCAAAATTTACAGCTGCGGCACCGGGAGGTAAGAAACCCCCGGGGGAGGTACCCAGCTTGTCCCTGGCAGGAGAGAAAACGAAGGAATCGGGTTTAATTCGGATTTATGAGGTCCAAAAAAAAAAAAAAAAAAATAGTAATAGTAATATTCATGGCTGTTCGTGTTTGGGATATTGAGCTGCCGGTCTCCTCTGGCGCAGGAGGAAGGCGAGCTGATCGTGGAGGGGCTGCTGAACATCTCCTGGGGCTTGCGCCGCCCCATCCGCCTGCAGATGCAGGACGACAACCAGCGCATCCGCCCGCCGCCCTCCTCCTCCTCCTGGCACTCGGGCTGCAACCTGGGAGCCCACGGGTGAGTGAAGGGAAAAGAAGACACACACCCCCCCGGCTTCGCCCCCTTCCCCCGTAATAAGGCAGCGTTTGCAACCCCAGCTGCCTCGTCTGCCTCCCTGGGTTTTTTCCGACGTGCAACACCCTGGAGAAGCCAAGTCTGAAATGAAGTCGCTCGGTTTCACTTCGCCGAGTCCCCCGCTTCGGCAAAGCCCCCCCTTTTTTGCAAAGATCCCTCCCTTTTCTGAAGACTCCCCCTTTTGCAAACCACCCCCCCCCCCCCTTTCTGCAAAGACCCTCCCTTTTCGCAACCCCCCCCGCCCCTTCTACAAACCCCCTTTTGCATAAATTCTACGATTCGTATTGCAAATAACCGGCGCTGCAACCCTGCGGGGATGGTTATCTGCCCAATCCACAGGGAATGGGAATCACAGGATGGTTTGGGTTGGAATGGACCTTAGGGATCATCCAGTGGCACCCCCTGCCCTGGGCAGGGACACCTCCCACCAGCCCAGGTTGCTCCAAGCCCCGTCCAACCTGGCCTTGAACCCCTCCAGGGATGGGGCAGCCACAGCTTCTCTGGGCAACCTGGGCCAGGGGCTCACCCCCCTCACAGCAAACAATTTCTTCCCAATATCTCATTTAAATCTCCCCTCTGTCAGTGTAAAACCCTTCCCCCTCGTCCCATGGCTCCCCTCCCTGCTCCAGAGTCCCTCCCCAGCTTTCCTGGAGACCCTTTAGGGACTGGAAGGGGCTCCAAGGTCTCCCCGGAGCCTTCTCTCCTCCAGGCCGCATCCCATCCTGGAAAGAGCAATGTTGGCGCTCGGAGGGGAAATGATCCTGGTTATCGTTCCCTCTGCAGCTGCGCGCTAACAGCGCACCCATCTCTTATTTTATCTGTTATTGCCAGGTCCGTGCTGAAGCCCAGCACTTTGCCGGACATCCAAGTTACGGATGCAGAGCCCACACCGAACGCGGAGACTCCCGGGAGCGGCGCAGGTGAGATCCGGGCTTGGATCCGGTTGGATTTGGCTGGAGAGTTGGGAGCAGCTGCCTTGAGAAAAATATAAAACAGGCATTTTTTTTCTCTAGAAATCAGCGTCTCCATCTCGCTCCAGGTTACTTAAAGCCATTTCCAGAGCGCCTACATTTAATTTATTTAATTGCAGCAAGAAAGTCTTAGCCCCGATGGCCCGAGACCCTTCCGAAGGGTTTTTGCTCGGGGAAGGGGCCGCGGTGGGACGTGGTGAAGAGGAGCTCGGAAAGAAACAGGGGGATGGAGCAAAGAGCCTCGTGGGATCGTAGGGAAAAGGATGTCGGCGCTTCCCTTTCCCGGCGGCTCCGCTTTTAGGGAAGAAGAATGGGTTGGGAAGTGCCGTTGCCATGGGGAAGTCAACAATTCTGCAAAGTTTTTTTCCCCTCCCTGGTTTTTCCTCGGTAGAGAGGGGGAAGAGCTCGTCAGCCCCCGGCGCTTCGTTAACCCCTTCTTTTGAGCAGGAGGCAGCGATGAACGGGACGCGAGCTGTCCCACTGGCAATTCCCACGGGAAAAGCCTGCTTTTATGCATTTGTCTCATTCGATTGGGGCGTTTTGCAGGCGTTCTTAGCTTTTTTGGGGGGTTTTTTGGATGCTTTTGTGGAAATACACCCTGAAGGCAGAGAAGAACCAGCTGGTCCTTTCGGCTTTGGGATGCTCCTCCCCTTCCTGGCTCGGGGAGGAGCTGAGCACTTGCAAAACTCATTGATCCGTGAAACCCTTGGCCCCATCCTTGCTCCTCCAGCTTTTCCCCTTTCTCTTTTTGATCTCCCCGTGGATGACACTTTTATTTATCCCCTTAATTAAAGCTTGCCCGGGCGATATCCGCAACTCATCGCGCCGTAGAAATAACCCGGCGGCTCTTTCAGCCGGCCCTAGGATGTTAATCCTCTGCCAGCGCATAAGAAAGAAGTCTTTGATTATATTTTGCTCCAAAAGCCTGTAAAAAATCAGCGCGTAGCATGCGTGCGCGGCCCCTCGTGAGGGCTTAGTCACTGTGGCCCGCGGTGCAGCTGGAGCGGCGCGCACCAGAGATTTTTCCGTGCTGCCGACACGCTTTGAATTAAAACATCCGAGCTGGAGCCCGAGAGGTTCGTTAAAAATGGATGAAGAGCTGGTTGATAATAATCTGGACGCGGGCCAGTTTTCACGCAGAGATCTGAAGCACTGGCCTCGTTTTCCGGTTCTCATTAAAGGAAAGGAGAAAAAAAAAAAAAAACCCAACAAAAAAACTATGGAAAAGCGATTAAGGATGCTCGAGTCCCAGGAGAAGAGGCTTCCTCCAGGTAGCAGCCTGGATTTACGCAGTTAATTCTGAATTAATAGCCTCCTTCAGGAGCTTGGGGAGGATAAACCAGTAGCTGGTGTGGTGTAAACTGGTGGGTTAAACCTGTCCTGGGAAGTTTGTAGGGATGGGGATTTCTGGGATGGGGAATTCTGCATCCGTGAGGGGATTCCCAGGAGCTATTTTGCAGCTGGGATAGGACCCTGGGGGGGTTCTCGCTTGCCCCCCCTGCTCCTCAGCCCCGTCCTCCCACCGGGTCGTTTTCCAGCTGCCAAGTCGCAGCCGGAGGAGACGCCGCAGCTGATGCGGACGCGGAGCGACGTGGGCGTCCGGCGCCGGGGCAGCTCCCGCACCCCCAGCGAGCAGCGCCGCATCCGCCGCCACCGCTTCTCCATCAACGGGCACTTCTACAACCACAAGGTGAGCCCCCGGCGCCCCCGAGACCTCCCCCCACAGACAGGCGGGGAAATCCCGGTTTAACTGGACTTTGCGCCCCGTAGACCTCCGTGTTCACACCGGCGTACGGCTCCGTCACCAACGTCCGGATAAACAGCACGATGACGACCCCCCAGGTCCTTAAACTGCTGCTCAATAAATTCAAGGTACGTTCGGTATCCCCCCCGCCAACTCCTGGATTGCTCTGCACATAGTATTTATATCCCATGGATACAAAATGCAACGGGTGGAGCGAAATAATGGGAATTTTTTTTTTTATAATTGCCGGGAAGGCCAAGGGTAGAAGCGTGGACTTTAATAAATAGTGATTTATGTCTCTGTTCAGATTGAAAATTCGGCGGAGGAGTTTGCGCTCTACATCGTCCACACCAGCGGAGGTGAGTCTGCCCAAAACCCCCTCCCCGGCACAGCCGGCACGTCGGTCGTGGCAAAGCCCCGCCGTCCGCTGGGCCGACCGCCGGTGCTTTTGGCGTTGCAGAGAAGCAGAAGCTGCGAGCCAGCGATTACCCCCTGATCGCCCGCATCCTGCAGGGCCCCTGCGAGCAGGTCTCCAAGGTCTTCCTCATGGAGAAGGACCAGGTGGAAGAAGTCACCTACGACGTGAGTTTGCCGGGGCGGGATGCTCGGCGCTTTCGGATGGGCTCAAGATGCAGCTGGGGCTGGAAAACCGGGGGGATGTCTCCGTGCAGGAATTGCTTTGCTTTGCTCCCGCGTCTTCCCATGAAAACTCCCCATCCCATGGGGAAAACCTTGGTTTGTGCTTAAAGAGCAGCTTTAAACTCCAACCGAGAGCAAATGCCCCCCCAGCCCTATTTTGCCATCCCGGATCTGAGCGCAGAAGAGCAATTGCAAGCACGGCCTTTGGTGTAATTGATATTTTTTTTTTCCAGCCGGGGAAAGGGCTGCGGATGGGGAATGGCTCGTTCGTGCCATCTGCCGGCTCCCTCCTGCCCCGGCGCTGCTCTGCGCTTCGATCAGAGCACAAATGAGGCACTTTCGGGGCATATTTGAGCTTCAACAGCGCTCAGTGACGCCTTGGGGGTGCGCAGGGCTCTCCATATGAAGGAGCCAAGTCTTGCAGCCAGTGGATAAAATAAAATAAACCTTAGGCGGAGGGTTTTGTTTTTTTCCCGATTAGCCAGCACTCGTTTGCACGAGCTGATGTTCATGCCGTGCAGAGGAAACATGGTTTCTGTTAGGGTTTGTTGCAAAAGTTGTGGGGGTCCTCGATTTCCCCGGTTAAATCTGGGGAGAGGATGTGGCGAGGTCGCCTTCAGCCACGCGGAGTTGGTGCGTCGCCCTCTTCGTCACCCGGACTGGCATTTCTCTCCCACCCAGGTTGCTCAATACATCAAATTCGAGATGCCCGTCCTCAGGAGCTTCATCCAGAAGCTGGAGGAAGAGGAGGATCGTGAAGTGAAGAAGCTCATGCGCAAGTACGCCGGGCTTGGTGCCATTGAAGGGAGATGCTGGGAGTTAACAACATTGTCGGGGGCTTATTTCACAGAATTCCAGAGAGGCCGGGGTGGGAAGGGACCTCTGGAGATCACCCCGTCCAACCCCCGGCCAGAGCAGGGTCACCCAGAGCAGGTGGCACAGGGACGCCTCCAGGCGGGTTTGGGATGTCTCCAGAGACGGAGACTCCCCCACCTCTCTGGGCAGCCTGTGCCAGGGCTCTGCCACCCTCACAGCAAAGAAGTTCCTCCTCGTCTTGAGATGGAACTTCCCACGGTCAAGTTTGTGCCCGTTACCCCTTGTCCTGTCCCCGGGCACCACTGAGAAGAGCCTGGCCCCGTCCTCCTGACACCCCCCCTTGAAGTATTGATCAGTGTTGATAAGATCCCCCCTCAGTCGTCTTTTTTCCAGACTGAAGAGCCCCAAATCCCTCAGCCTTTCCCCATCGGAGAGATGTTCCAGTCCCCTCATCATCTTGGTGGCCATTTGCTGTCCCCTCTCCAGCCGTTCCCTGTCCTTCTGGAACCGGGGAGCCCAGAACTGGACCCAGTGCTCCAGATGGGGCCTCCCCAGGGCAGGGCAGAGCAGAGGGGGAGGATGACCTCCCTCCACCCGCTGGCCACGCTCTTCTGGATGCCCCCCAGGATGCCATTGGCCTTCTTGGCCACCAGGGCCCATCGCTGGCTCGTGGCCATCCCGTTGTCCCCCAGGGCTCCCATGTCTCTCTCCACAGAGCTGCTCTCCAGCAGGTCACCCCCAACCTGTCCTGGTGCGGGGGGTTATTCCTCCCCAGGGGCAGCACCCTGCACTTGCCCTTGTTGAATTCCATAAGGTTTCTCTCCGCCCAACTCTCCAGCCTGTCCAGGTCTCTCTGGATGGCAGCACAGCCTTCCGGGGTGTCAGCCACCCCCCCCAGCTTTGTGTCACCTCTAAACTCACCAAGGGGACACTCTGTCCTCTCACCCAGGTCGTTGATGCATCTATATTTCGGTGCTGCAAATTCATTTGCGCAGCCTCGTGTCCCTTAAAGCATGCCTGAGCCCTTGGGTTTTGCGTTGTTCCAGGGTTTTCTTGGCAGTTTGGGTTAAAGCCCAGCTTGACGCCGCAAAAATCCTCTTTTCCTTGTCCTTCGCCTCTTCAGATACTCCATCCTCCGGCTGATGATCGAGCAAAGGCTGGAGGAGATTTCCGAAGGTCCGACGGCGATGTGAAACGCTTCGCCAGCGCCCCGGCTCCGGGTTGCGTCGCACAAAGAGACGTTTGCCCGCGGGACATACCCTACCGAATCCCAAACCCCCAACATTCCCAGAGTGTTCCTGGAATCCGCCTGGATCACTCCGGCTCTGAGCCAACCCATCATCTGCGCAGCATCCTCAGGGGGTTCCTCCTCTGCAAATGGGGGTTTTCCCAGCAAGGCTCTGGCCGGTGGCAGCTTCGGCCAAAACCTCAAATCCTTGGAAATAACAGGGAAAAAAAACAACAATAACAAAAAACAAGAAATCCGTGAGCAGGGCGAAGCCGTTGAGGACAGGGACAAGCGAGGGCTGCGAGCGTTCGGGAGCAAGAATTTGGGGGCTCGGTTTGAAGATGCTTCAACGCTCCCCCCCAGCCCCGGCCCCCGGCACGTGGCTCCCGGCGGAGGGTCCACTGCTCGGTGGCAAGAGAGCACAAATCATTCCTCCTTTTTTTTTCCAAAAAAAAAAAAAAAAAAAAAAAAAAAAAGCACATTTCTATTGCAATAATTGGCAGGTGACGGGAAGCTTTTGTGAATCGATGAGGGCCTGCTGAGAACAGGGAGGTTTGTAACACTCTCGCTGCCCGAAAGCAAACCTGGGGACTGACGGTTGGATTTGCAGCGAAAGAGTAAATCCGCTTTTTCCCAGCGCCTTCCCTTAACCTGCCTCTGGTCGCGTAACCCCCTCCCCCCCCCCCTGCCCCCGCCTTTCTAATTTGCACTAATTTTAGGGATTTGTTTTAAAAAAAACCAACAAAAACCATGAAGTCAAACCTCTCTGGTAGCTGTAACATGCCAAATAGCGCTCGCGGGAATAGTTGGCGGCACTGAGCATCTCTCGAGGGATGCTGTAGGGAAAGTCGGGGGCAGGGGGGGGTGACAGGAGGAGTGGGGAGGCAAAAATAAAGAGGGTTTTAATTTGCAAATTGGTTTTGCAGCGGTGCCGGCACATCGTCCCGGTGAAACTGGGACCGGGAGCGTCTCCATTATCACCATCACACCTGGAAAAACCTCTTTCCTCCCAGGCTGAACCAGCAATATCGATTTTATACCTCGACGTGAACTAAAACTCTTGACTTTCTCCCTCCCTTGAGTTTTTTTGCAATGTATCTTTGTAATTTTTTTTGTTTTATTTTAATGGTACCTTTTCCACCTTTAACACGTGTTAGGGAAAGTGTTGTGCGGCGAGAGAAGCTTTTTATGTATTTGAAGGATGACTGTGGCGTTGCTTCGTTGATTAACAAGAAAACAAAACATGTAGCAGTTTAACACAGAACGAAAACCCCCGAGTTAGAGCCTGGTTTGTTCAAAATAAAGCATTTGGCGGATGGAAACGCTACCGAGGTGGGCTCCGCGGAGGCTGAGAGGAGGGAGAAGAGCGAAACCTGCCTGAATCCCGGCGGAGAAGTTTCCCCGAGGAGAAATTTGTGATTAACGGAGCAGGGTCGAGTTGGAGGCCTGTAGCCCAGTGGTGTCCCCCAGGGGTCAATCCTTGGACCCGTATTGTTTAACGTAGTCATCGACGACCTGGGCGAGGGGACAGAGTGTACGCTCAGCGAGTTCACTGGTGGTACCAAACTGGGAGGGGTGGCTGAGACCCCAGAGGGCCGTGGTGCCACCCAGCATGACCTGGACAGGCCGGAGAGCTGGGCAGAGAAGAACCTCATGAGGTTCAACAAGGACAAGCATAGGGCCCTGTACCTGGGGAGGAAGAATGTCAGGCACTGGTGTAGGTTAGGGGGGGACCTGCTGGAAAGCAGCTCTGAAGAAAAGGACCTGGGGGTCTTGGTAGACAGTCAATTATCCATGAGCCAGCAATGTGCCCTTGTCGCCAAGAAGGCCAAGGGAATTCTGGGCTGCATAGGGAAGAGTGTGGCCAGCAGGTCCGGGGAGGTCATTCTCCCCCTCTACTCTGCCCTGGTGAAGCCACAACTGGAGTACTGTGTCCAGTTCTGGGCTCCCCAGTTCAAGAGAGACACGGAACTACTGGAGAGAGTCCAGCGGAGGGCAACAAAGATGATGGAGGGATTGGAGCATCTCCCTTATGAGGAAAGGCTGAGAGAACTGGGACTCTTTAGCCTGGAGAAGAGAAGGCCGAGGGGAGACCGTATTAACGTTGACAAGTATCTAAAGGGTGGGTTTAAGGAGGATGGAGCCAGACTCTTTTCAGTGGTTCCCAGTGACAGGAGGAGGGGTGACGGGCACAAGCTGGAACATAGGAAGTTCCCATCAAATATGAGGAAAAACTTCTTTACGGTGAGGGTGACGGAGCGCTGGAACAGGCTGCCCAGGGAGGGTGTGGAGTCCCCTTCTCTAGAGACTTCCAAGAGCCGCCTGGACGCAGTCCTGAGTGATGTGCTCTGGGCAATCCTGCTTTAGCAGGGGAGTGGGACCAGGTGATCTCTAGAGGTCCCTTCCAACTCTGACCAAAAAAATCCCCTAAAAAAATTCCGTAAAAAAAATGCTCCTGCCCTGCGGTTTTGGAGACTCACGATTAAATTGCTGGTGGCTTTTTTGGGGCTGTTGTAGGGTTTAGCCAGCCCTGAAAGACTATTTATCCCCACGCACCGTGGTCAGCAGGCTCCGTCCTCTCGATATTCCCCTTCCAGAAGGTAAAACTCACCTCTGGAGGAAAACCTCTGCCTTGCTTAGCCTTGTTCTAAACACATTGAGTTTTTTAAACCCGATATGTTCAGGTTTTTCGGCCTCCTCGAGGCTGAACTCTGCATCCCCGAGGTTATCCCAGCCACGCCAGCCCCGCGTTATCCAGCCCATTGAAGCCCATTTATCCCTCCCCGCGCAGGAGGGGGATACGAGTGACGTTGGCTCCGCGTATCGAAGCTTTATCCGCCGGGAAAAGTCCGATGTGAGTCGAGCCCGGCGGGCACAGACGGGAAGAGCCATCGCCGGCGCGGCCCCGGCTGCACGGGTAAGGGCGGCATTCTCGGTGCGGAGTTGAGGGATAAAAAGAGAAGGAACTGGGTAGATAGGAAGGGGAAAAGTGTTGGTTTTTTGGAACGTACCTGAGCTGGGGGTTGGGAATGGGAGAGGAGCCCAGGGAGGCACCGCACCCTCCCCGGCTACTTCGGCACCGGGGTTTTCCCCAGGTTGTGATCCATAAGCTTGGATGCTGTCGGGGAAATAAAGAGGGGAAAAAAAAATAAGGACGAAAAAAACCCCCGTGTCTTAATTTTTATGGGGCTTGCCACCTGGATTTTCGGCGTTTCCAGCTGCAAACAGCTGGAAGGGGGACGCGCGTTTCTCCAGGCTTTTCTTAAAAGAAACCAACGTTAGTCGGAGGAGCGGGGCAGCGAAACGAGGCAAATTAAATTAATCGAAGCCTAATACTTTTTTTTTCAAAGCGCTGGGTTTTAAAGCGCGGGGGAGTGTGTGTGTGGGGGGGTCAGGCCTGGCACCTTCTCGCAGGGGCCGCGGGAGGGAAATGCTGACACAGGGATGCTGCGGCCGGGGCGGGCGGCCAGGGGGGCTCTGCTTTTTCAAAAGGCTTTTGTCAACACGGCTCCTGCTATTTTTGGGACGATTTTGGGGCCGCGATGGCTCAGCAGCTTCGGTACAATGAGGCTGTTTGCTCAGCCGCAGGGTGGGGGACGGGGTGTGTGTGTGGGGGGGGAATTGCCCCGTGATGCTCCGGTGCCTTGCAGCGGGGTGGAAAAATTAAGGTGCGACTTCGCTGGGGAAATCGGGAGCGTTTGCACGGCACCGTGCCGGCAAATATATTAAATTATATATACTGAATACAGTAAATATGTTCAATAACACATTAAATATATTAAATATGTTAAAATATCGATATTCCAAATGTAGGTTGGCCCAAGCCAACCCACGCGGTGCACGGAGCCGGGATCCCTGCGCTCACCATCCCCCCTTGTGCCCCTTTCGCAGGTCGGGCAGGATGAGGCCCCGCGACGCCTGGTGCTGGGTGGCCATGCTGCTGCTCGCCCTCTTCAGCGACGTCGCCGGCGGCCGCCGCGGTGCCGGCGGGAGAACCGGCGGGCGAGGAGGCGGCGGCGGCGGTGGCGGAGGCGGGGGGCTGCGTGGGGGCTTTCGGGCTGTCTCCCGCAGCGGTGGCACCCCCGGCCGTGGCTCGAAGGTGGCGGGGGCCATCGCGGCCGGCGCTGCCGCGGGGTATGGCATGGGGCTTTTGGGGCGCCCGCGGCCATCCCGCCTGGGTCACGGCGTCCCGGCAGCCCGGCAGCCCCCGCCGGCGGGTGGCTTCCATGCCCCAAGCTGGCCGGACATGGGTGTCAAGCGGGGACCCCCCAGCCGAGCCCCTGGGGACCAGCGTGGTGGCATCGGCCCCGCTTTGCTGCTGGCACCCGCCGTCTGCTTCGTCAGCCACGGGCTGCAGCGCTGAGCACGGGGAGGGGACCCCGGTGACCCCCGTCCGGCCGAGCCCGCCGGGATTTCTTAGTGGATGACTTTCCTGGGAGATTAGATGTGGCTTGGGGAGGTGGAAGAGATGCTTCGCCGCTGCCTCGGTTTCCCCTCGCCCCGGC
Source organism: Rissa tridactyla (assembly GCF_028500815.1). NCBI lineage: Eukaryota > Metazoa > Chordata > Aves > Charadriiformes > Laridae > Rissa > Rissa tridactyla. The sequence goes on from NC_071485.1 coordinate 3,022,349, forward strand.
GTGACGGGACCCTGGGCCAGCAGCCGGAGCTGGGCAGCCGTCCCCGTGCTCGTGGGGCCACCCGGGAGCCGGCCGCGTCCTGCCGACCCCATCTGCAGAGAGCACGTAGGTGAGCAAATCCAGCCCCGCGAGGACGTGTGGATACCTGCACCCGGAGAGATGCTGGATCAACCCCACCAGCGCTCGGTTCTAGTTTCCCATTGCACGGCTTTACCAAAAAAACGCTCCTTTCCCCCCAAAAGAGCGCTGGGACTCCACTGGGGGGAACGCGGGGCTTGAAAACGGACCCCTCCGCCTTGCAATAAAGTTTGGCCTTGAGGCATTCTCTCTTTTTTCTTAACGAAATCCAGCGTGTTTAGCACCGGTCGCAACCTGAGGAAGAGCCGCATCCCCAAGGGATGCTGCAGGGGGATGAGCACGGCGCTCGGGGACAAACTCCCCCATGTCCCGTCTCTCCGGCTTTGATATGATCAACCAAGTCCCGAGCTTTAGCATCCCCAGCCCAAAACGCACCCAGCTGTGGGACTGACCCTCCCTCCGGTGCTTCGTGTTTGGCAGAGAGGATGCAAGTCCTCCCTGGGAAGAGCTGAAGAGGAGCGGGGAAGGATGCTTTCCCCTCCGGCATCGGCATTTTCTTCTCCAGTCCCTGTCTTGGGTGGTTAAACCTTCCCTAAAACCTGGGTCAGCTGCAGCAGCTGGGAGCAAAGGAAATCAAGAGGCGCCCAGCAAAATGTCGGGGATCCCCAAAAAAACCCTGTGGGCAGCTGCAGTCACCGTCCTCCAGGAGGCGAATCCCTCACCGAAGCATTTTTGAGCCTGGATGTCTGTCAGCGGCCCGTCTCCCTTTGAAATTAGCGGGTTTTTTTTTCGGGGGGGGGGGGTATGAATATCCTCATCATCTCCCCAGGGAGAGCTGCTGAGTCGGGTCTCGCCTCTATTGCAGGCTGGAACGAGCCCTGGCTGATGTACGTACGTCGAATTTCTGGGCTCTTTTACAAAAGTCACTTAAATTTTACGGAAGTCATTTGGCTCCTGAGGCATTCAATAGTGTTTTGGAGCAGGCAGGCATGGGATGCTCCCTGGCTTAGGGACAGCTTCGAGGTTGAACAAATACAACCATTCCTATAACGCAGAGCGAGGGGTTATTTTTCTTTTTTTTTTTTTCTTTTTTTTTTTTTTAATTTGCTTGTTTAAAACAAACAGTCAACCCGGCAGAAACTCCAGCCGCAGCTCAAATTTGCATTTTTTTCCAGCATATATTTTGCATCCAGGCCTGTTCTGACGTCCGGACGCCGTCGCGAGCACCCTCCGCTCCCAGCCTTAATTTGCATCCTGAGCTCGGAAACGCCGCAGGGATGATCCCCCTCCCGCTTCCCACATCACATTCCCGATTTTTTTTTTTTTCCTTGCTTTTTCCCCTCCCGCCAACATGCAATACGCGGGGCCACGCTCTGATCTCCCCCTCCCAATTTAATTTCCAGCCCTCGCAAAGGGCTGCGCTGCAGGGAAAGGCCTTAGAAGTGATTAACGTCTTAGCTAATCACCTTGTGCTGGGGGCACTGGGGGTTGCGTGGGAATGGGGCTGCTCTTGATGCCAAGATCCTTTGGAAACGGGTTTTTTTCCTAAACTGAAGGCCAAGTCAAGGTGTTTTTCTTGCCTCCGACGCAGCCGGCTGCAAAGCTCAGCCTAATTTCGGAGGGTTTTGCGGGGCGTGAAACTGTCCCCGGGGCTGATCCTGGAGCCGGGGCTGGGCTCCGACGGGAGATGGTGCTGTTCGCTCGGCGATGCGGCTCCTCTAATCCCCCCCCACCTCATCGCGTGCACGGATAAAAATCACTCTCGGCTCAGGTTTGGGCACTCGCTTTGTATTTTATGCCTCCAAATGAGACAATTTCTCCACCAGCTTTCTGCAAACCGTCCAGCCGGGCACCAAAAATTCTCTTTTGGCGAATTTTTCTCTCTTTTTCTCTCCAGGCGAGAAAAATACCTTCTGCCTGTACAGGGGATGCTTACTCATGGAGGTGGGGGATGCTTATTTATGGGGATGGAAGATGCTTATTTATGGGGATGGGTGATGCAAAGCGCCACGGGGCAGGCGATTTGAAGAAAAGCATAAAATCCAGCCCCCAAAAGGATTACTTTTATACTTCGGGGTGTATTTTTTATCAGCCTGGTAAATCAGAAGCGCTTCCCGTCCTCGCTTGGCAGCAAGGGTCCTGCCCACCCAGCAGGATTTGGAGTATTTAGGGAATTAATTCAGAGCGATTAATTTATTTAGTTCAACAGACCACTCCTAGGGGCCGAGCGGGCTCCAGGGTTGTGGGATCCGTGCCCTTAATGGACACGAGGGCTCGGACCGTGTCCCCACGTCCTGTGCTCCCGGGGCCAGGAAAGCTCCGATATTCCCCGCGGCGGTGAGCTCCAAAAATCCCAATAAATCCCGATTAGCCACGCAGGACCCCAGACTGGGGGAAAAAAAAAATTAAAAAATGGGGTGTCCTGCGCAGAGGGGGTAAAATTCAGGTTTTTTTGAGCTCGTCCGAGCGTTGCTGCCGTCGGCGTTTCCCCTGGCTGGGGGCGCGGGAGCAGCTTCCCCCGCGCTGGGTGACGGACATGGAAGATGGGGGGGTTTTTTTAGGGCTAAAAATTAGCCTTTTGTATCGCTGCCTGCTGAGGTCAGCCCCCGCTCAGGGGAGTTCACGGTGCGGGCGCTGCCAGCCCCTTCCTGGCAGTAGCCATGTGCTCGCCTTGGAAAATAGGGGGGGGGGGGGTTCTTCCTTCTTTGGGGGTTGTTTTCCTTCCTTCTTTTCTGGGGGGAGGAATTTCCCTTCTTTGCTGGGGTTTTTTTTTTGTGTTTTTCCCTTCTTTGTTTTGTCGTTTGGGGTTTGTTGCCTGAATTTGTTGTGGTTTTTTCCCTCCTTTGTTGGTTTTTTTTTTCCCCTTCTTTGTTAGGTTTTTTTTTCCCCTTCTTTGTTGGTTTTTTTCTTTTTTTTTTTCCTTCTTTGTTGGGGGGGGGGGGGTCCTTCTTCTGTTTTTTTTTTCCCCCCCCTACCAGCCGGCTGCAGCTCCCCAAGGCAACGCCTGTTGGGAGACGGGTCCTCCGAGCCCGTCACCGCAGGACCTTCATTGCTACCACTTTTTCTCTTCTTTTAAGTTCCAAATCGCTCTCATTTTGAAAAAAAAAAAATCTTAATTAATAAGAAGGGTTGTATAAACCTCCCCCCGGGGCCTTCATCAGCCGGCTCCCCCCTGTACCTCACCTTGGGGACTGGTGAAGCAGTTTTCCCTGCTTTGCGGGGGGGTGTGGTGTGTGTTCCTTCATTTATTTGCCCTTTAAATGACGTGGGGAAAAGTCTGGGATATTCATTTGTGAGCAGTTAGGGCAAAATAACGTCCTGACTGAAATGGCCCAGTAAAGTTTGGAGAGCTTTTGGGATGCAGTCGGATGCTGAGTTGGTGTAGGACGAGCGGCGGCCCTAGGGATGCTTAGGACAGACCTAACAACCTCCCGGGGGCTTTTCATTCCCCCAAATCCTCCTTTCCATCATCATTTTTTTTAAATTGCTTTTGCGTAGGGCAGACGCGAAGCGTGAAATCCTGGTGGTTTCGTTTCATTTTCCTCGTTTTGCAAACGAGCTCCGGGTACCAAACCCTGCCTGCCACCTGGTTTTTTGCCCCACTCCCCAGTGTCCGCTCCGCTCGCCGATATTCAGAGTTAGCGTGGTGACGCCCCGCAGCCAATTGCAAGCAAAATAAAAGCTTTTATTTCGCGCTTTCCGAGCGCCTACGGGATCTCCGGATCCCTGTCGTGGACCTCGTAGGGTTTTCTCTTTGGGAGCAAGCTGCTCGCACGCGGGAATAATCACCTATTTAATGCTGAATAGGTTTTTTCCCCCTCTGTTTTCCTGCCAAAAGTATGAAAAAGGGTCACATTTGGGGTTTATCTGGAGCACCGCTTAAAGACCAAATTCTTAGCATCCTTGTGGGCGAGGGGCTTTGCGGCGCGACAGATCGCATCCTGCGTAGGCTCAAACCAAACTGGTCCAAGGCTCGGTCTTGAGCTTAAAGTTCAAGCACCGTCCAGCTGTAGGGTCCAAACTCTTCCATCTTTTTAATTGTAATTTTTAACCCTGGCTGTAGTTTAAGTCGTCTAAGGGTGATGCCGGTTCAGGTACCGGAGAGGTTCGGAATTCTGGCAAGGTTAAGTAGGGTTTGGGGCTTCACGGGAAGTTGGTCGGGCTTAACGCCACGGAAACAGCGGATGTAAAAACTCTTTTATTAGACAGAAAATAGACGGAGTAAATACAAGGTATAAATAGGTGTTAACTTTCTACGGGGAGAAGAAATCCCTGGCCCCAACCAGCGCGTTGGCTTTATCAGGAAATATATTTGTGGGATGGTGGCGACGCCGTGAGCGGGAGCAGGGGAGGAGGAGAAAAGGTTAAGTGAAATTGTGTTTTTTAAGCCAAATTTAGCGCTGCAAGGGAACAAAGGCGCCCACAGGCTGGGGAGGCAATGGACGGCCAGGGCGAAAAATGCTGCTTCTGTCTGCGGCGCGGCGGGGATGGGCACGAAGGAGGCTGATGTGCGTCTTGGCTTTATCCGTTTTAATTTGGAGCAGACGTTGAACACTTGGAAAAGTATCAGAACGGCAAATTTCGTGCATGCACCGTTACGGATTTACAAAACATTTGCATATCACAAAGTACGGGTTACCTCAAAGCCCTGCTTTTCCGGTGACTATCCTGAAAGATTTATCTCTATATATTTTTTTATATATATATATATCTATATATATATCTTCACTTAGCTTACACCGATGCAAAAAATCATTTAGGACGGTGTCATTCAGTGCCTTGCAAAAAAAAATAATAAAATACATGAGACATATTAAATAGAACTCAGGGCGACCGGTTCGACAAGTGCAACTTTACAGATGCTCCAGGTTATACACAACCCAGCATCGACCCAAACACAAGAAGCACAAATTTCACCCGCCGCTTCCACACGTTAATTGCAAAAGGTGGTTGGTTTTTGTTTTGTTTTGGTTTTTTTTAAGCATCTCCCATCCCTCAGGGTTGTTTTTCCCGATGCTGTTTGCTGTAACTCTCCGATTTAGCTCCTTTAAGTCTCTTGCTTTGTCCTTGACCCCCCCAAAAACCCCGAGCATCCGTTTTTGCTGTATTTTAATGTCCTTTAGGTCAAGGTGCTGAACGTGAGCGTCACTTGTCACCTATAGCACATCCCAAATAGCTTTTTCTCGGGCTGCGACACACCAAGCGTTACCGCTTTTGGGGGTTTTTTTGTGGCACTCAGCAGCGTTTTTTGCCTTTAGACAGGCTAAGAAAGACAGTGAGGCTCAACTAGAAGCAAAGCGGCGCAGGGGTCAACCGAAACCCGGCCGGGGCTTCAGCCTCGCTGAGGCGGGGGGCGGGGGGCAAAAAAAACCTAAATCACTTTATTTTTGTGTATCGCTGCAGGAGATATTCGCAGCATGCAAGGTGCGGAGGGGGCAGGTCCGTATGTACAGGAGGAAGGGCGGTTTTTAGGGTTAAAGGGTTAAAACCCAGTAGCTTGTTGCTTGAAAAACCCATATTTGACCCTCTTAACACCCCTACGGGGTATATGGGTGGGGTACGTAAATACCCCTATGCGATGTGTACATATATATGGGTGCTCGGGTGCAAGACCGCGGTGTGCCCCGGGGAAAAGGGTTTTGGTGGCCGAGGGATTAAGGGAATTAGGTAAAACCCTGCCTGTTAGCCAAGATGATTTTCAGAAACGGTCTTGCAGGGACGCCAAGGACCAGGCGAGCTCCTCTTCACCCGGTCCCTCTCGGGCTGGCCCCGAGGAGGAGCAGGAGCAGGTGGTGAAGGCTGTTTTTTTGGGCATCCAGCTCCATCGCTGTCCGGCCGCGCTGGGGACGCCTTTGGGGCGGAGAAGGAAATTTTCATCCAGTTGCCTAAACCGGAGCCTCCGGGGAGGTGACGGGGAGCGTCGGTGCTCATGCGCCCCAAGGGCTCTTCACCAAAGACGACCGCAAGCAAGAACGGGGAGGTTGGGGAGGTCCCCATGGGGTGAAATCTTGAAGCCACGGGATGCAGGGTGCATCAGTGCATGATGAAGAGGGTGAGGAGGAGGAGGGCAGCGAGGGAGGCGTCGGCGAGGTGCAGCCGGATGCCGGAGGCCAGGCGGTACTCGCGGTACTGCTGGATGCACATCTCCCGGATCACCTTTGTCACCACCTTGGTCTCCATCTCCGTCTCCGTTTGGTTCACCGCCGAACCAGCCTCCGACACGTTCTTCTTGGCGGCGGGTCCGATGTTGTGTTCGGTCACCGTGATGTTAAAGCAGTCGGCGACGAAGACGTCCTGCGAGACGGGGCTGCTGTAATCCCGGTAGTAAACCTGGTTGGGGTAACGCGCCGAATTTTCGTTCCACCATCGGTACTCGTCGGGGCTGTCGAAGCGATAGTGCATCCCCGACATGATGCGTCCCATGGTGTAGCCCCCCAAACCTCCCACCACGGCGCCCGCCGCCGCTGCCCCGGCCACGTGCTTGAAGTTGGTCTTGGATTTGGGAGGTTTCCATGGTTTTTGGTTGTAGTAGCTTCCTCCGCTGGATGGGTTGTAGCCCTGTCCCCACCCTGTGTTGTGGGGGTACCCTGGGTTGTGGGGGTACCCTGGGTTGTGGGGGTAGCCGGGGTTCTGGGGGTACCCCGGATTATGGGGATAGCTGGGATTTTGGGGGTAGCCGGGCTGGCGGGGGTAGCTGGGCTGGCGGTGGCTCCCTGTGCCCCAACCGCCTCCGCTGGGTTTGCCTTTGCCCTTCTTGGAGAAGGCGACGTCGGTCCAGGCGCTGAGGAGCAGGGCCACCAGGCAGCAGGTGACGAGGAGCCTGGCCATGGCTGCGGGACACAAGGACAGGCAGCGTTACGGGCAGGAGGCAGAGACCCTGCATCCACTCCGCCACGAGCGTCGCGGGTTTTAGGGTCCCTTACTTACGTATCATATAAAACACATACCATTCCCTTTAATCCAGCTGCAGAATAAACGGCTTTAGACTTAAATGCATATTTATCCCCCCCAGGCCCCCTTATTTTCACATATATATTTTATACATATTTATATTCTTTTATATATAGATATATCCCACCTCTCCAACAGCTCCTCTGCTAGTAATGGCAATTTTAAGTAGCGGAAGAAAAGCTTTCGGGAAAAACGCTTCACTAGGTTGGGAGATAAAAATCCACTTGCCAAATCTTCTCTATCCAAGCAGATGATATCAATGAGACTTACGATGTGCAAGGATTGATGGCACTGAACAGATTAATCCCAATCTCAAAGCTTTCGGGTACCCAGGTCTGCAAGGAGGCCAGCGCCCAGTCTTGCCCTGGAGGGTTGTTTTTTTTTCCCCAAAGAACAAAATTCAGCGTGTTTTGCCCGAGTCCCTGTTTATGTGCAACAGGCCTTAACTGAAGAACACCATTTTTCTCGTTTAATGCGTTTGCAGATATTTGCTTACTCAGCAGTTGGCTGCTGGCATGCCAGGCGTCTCCTACGTTAGCTGGTGGGCTGGCAAGGATGAAATCCCATTTTAACGAGCCATTTCTCTCCCTTGGTATAATCCAGCCTGTATGATACACACCAGGTCTACAAATCCTTTGGAAAACACTTCCCAAGCTGCAAAATCCCTTCGGATGCCTCCCTGCGAGGCCAAGGAGTGTTGAATTACTGCTACCCTCGTGTTTAATGTGTGAGCCCGGTGAATTACTGTTATCCTCGTGTTTAATATGCGCGCCCAGCAACAGCCAAGGTTTTTTCCATCCTGCCTGGGACAGAAAATCCCCCTATCCCCAAAAATTCCCCTGTGCAGGCCAGGATGTTGGGGAGGGAGAGCGAAGCACACCTGGCAAAGTGGGGGTGGGCATTTCGCAACAGCCTTGGATGCTTCGGATGCATTTGCTGGCTCGTGTTACGGCAAGAAACAATTAAGGTTTGGGTCCTAAAGTGGGTTTTTTTGCAGCAGCTGATGGACCAGCTTCCTTAAGAGTCACCACTCAACCCAGAGATAAGTTTAATGAGGATAAGAGATGATGGTCTCCTGGGAAATATTACCCTTAGCAGCGCAAACAGGCAGAAGAAACCCCTGTTTAAGGCAAATAGTTTTCTGTTGCACGTTAGCCACTTGTTTACAGTCCATAAAATCGAATTCATCTCTCTTTGCATTCAGATAACAATGCTCTTTCCTCCCCACCCAAAAATCTGGTCTTATGCCTGGAAATGTTTGAATCAATGTCAACGTCTTGGTTGAGATCGTTAGCAAGAGGCTTCATTAAAAGAGAAGGGGAGATGCGCGAGCCTGTCCCTCGTGGCGGGGAGGAAAGCCGGGCTCAGGCTGCCCGCTCGCCACCCTCTCAGCCAAAAAAAAATTGGGCGCAAACCGCCCACTTTCGAGCGGGTTCGCTGCCTCCCTCGCCCAGCGGCACCCACCCGCTGGGAGCAACGATGAGATCAGGGGGGTTAAAAATAGCCGAGAGACATGGCGAAAACTTGGAGGGGCGAACGTTCCTCGGGCACTCCAAAAAAAAAAAAAAAAAAATAAAGGAAACAGGGGGAAAAGAAGCAGCAAATGGGCAAATTTTTAAAAATGTTTTGAAGATGTGACTCCCCGTGGTGGGTTGCAAGGGGGGAGAAATCAACCCCTGGATGAAAACAGGTTACGGCAAAGCCCCGGAGGATATTCCAGCCCGGCAGCACCGACCTGTTCCTCTAATTGCCTTTGCGGAGACGAGCTCTGATAAACAGGGCAAAGGCTTGTTCGCGTTCGCGCTGCTAATTACTGACCTCCTTGGGCAGCCGACCTTCTCCCCCAAGGAACGCGGTCGCTGGCACAAACCCTCTGCGTGCGATGGGGACCAGGGAGCCGCTTCCTCAGGGTCGGAGCTGCCTTCCCTCTGCCTGGAAATAATATTTTACAGTGTGATCACGGTGCTATCATTAAATTATATTATCGAATGGCTTCGGCGGTATTTTTCCCTGCCTCTTTATAACATTCTTCCCCCAGTTTTCCCTCTCTGCGGGCGAATGTAGGCAATGAGAAATTAATTTAGGTGATTTATATCGGAGCGATTTATATCCACGCTTGTGTAGGAGAACCGGAGGAGAGCTGGAGCTCCTTCGGGGCCGAGGGGGAAGCGGAAAATGGAGGATGCGAGGAGCGATCGCCAGGAGCAATTATGTGCGCAGGGCTGGCAAGAAGGCGGCTTCGGGTTTGGAGAAGAAAACCAACACCCCGGTGCCAAAATAACCGCGGAAATAACCTTGTTAAGGTGCCTGGGGGGAGACAAGAAATGAAGGGAGGTGGGGAAGGGGAAGGTGGAGGAGTGATGCAGCGAGGAAGGTGGGAAGATGCTCGGGAATGGGGGTGGCCGGACCCTTCTGGCGATGCTGGTCCTGGTTTGTGGGGGGGTAAAAAGTCAGGGCTGGGGCTATGGGGAAGGGGGATGGAGGCTGGCAGTTCGCTTTCCGAAAATGCCACCCCTAGTTTTTAGAAATCCTCTTCCCACCCCCACCCGCCGCCTTTTTTTTTTTAAAACACACCCCCCCCCGCAAAATAATGGGGGAGCAAAGTCCTGCGCAGCCGGGAACTGTGGGAGAGAACAAAACCCCCCAGGGAGGTTGCAGGGGGGGAGGAAGAAAATTCGCACCGGCAACAGCTTTGAATCATCCCTGAATAAACAAGCACCAGGGAGAAGCCAAGCTCTGTCTTTAAGGAGGACGCTCGCCTTCCGAGCTGGAAATGTCTATTTTTAGGCAGCGATGGCGGGGAGAAGAGGGAACCCCCCCATCCCCTGTGATGCTGCTCGGTGTTAAAAGCCCCCTCACCTCTGGATTTCTCCCACCCGAAGCCCCCCGTGTCCCATTTTCCCCGACACTCACCGGCTGGGAGCCCGTTGCTCGCTGGGTTCGGGGTGATTCAGCCTCGGCCGCAGAGCTACGGGGAGGAATAAATAGCGAGAGGGAGGAGCTGGCTCCTGCGCAGCCCAGCCCTGCACAGCCTGCCCAGCATCCATCCGCCTTCCCTAGGGAAAACCACGGCCGGCATCCCGCAAAAATTTGGCTTCACCCCCTATCATCCCTCCTGGCAGATACGGACCCCGGGAGGCAACGCCGGCGACCAAAGGGGTGGCTGGAAAAACGGCGGCGCTTGGATGGGTTATTGAAGAAACCTGGGTGGGATTGGCAGGGTTTGGGGGTGGTTTGGAAATCTTGGGAAATTGCAGCACTTGGATGGTTTATTGAAGAAATATTGATGGGACGGGCAGGGGTGGTTCGGAAATCTCGGGGGTCAAAGCTCTGGGCGAGGAAAGGATGCTTTTAGCGGTTGCTCTAAATCCATTATCCTGGGAAATAGAGAGATGCTCGGTGGGTTGATGGATACCAAATTAAATAAACAAAATAGACTCAGAGCTACAGGGGAAAGGATGAGTTTGTCTCCGAGTTTGTCTCGCTCCAGAGGAGTAAAACATTCCTGCGCAGAGCGGTCGCGCTTTGTGTTGAGGTACCCTGGTATTTAATGGGAGGAAACGCCACAGAAGGCAATTAAAAATTATATGGGATGCTCACGCCAAGCTGGGGCTTTTACGGCACCCCGTTTCGGAGGGTAGGGGTACGTGTGGCTGCAGAGATCTAAAGACCAGGGCAGGGAGTTTTTCCCATCCTTTAGGGTTAGGATGAGCTATAACAAACGGGTTGAGCCCAGAGCAACCCGGGATGCTTGCGTGGTGGTTGGGAGACATAAATGAAGCTTGAAACTAATTGCACCGCGCCTGATTTCGGTACGGCCACGCGATACAGCCCAAACCCTACCGAGGTTTGGCTGCCCGAAATAGCTGGGCCAGGTACAGCCGTCCCGGCAGCGCTCCCACCCCTGGACCGCGGAGCACATCTGGCCATAAAGGGGATTTCCACTCCGATGCTCCGTACGCACGTTTATCCGTCTGGCTGGATTATGTTACAATAAAATAAAATAATAATTTCTATCTGGCAGGGAAATGGGATGCGATGGGCGCTTTGGCTGCTCCGGGGAGATATCCATGTTAATTTCTGAAGGAGAAAATTAAATAACGGGGGCGGGATTAAGGTCAGCGAGCCTGCTGAAGCTCTCGTCTGCAACACACAGGCGTATTTGTTCCTCATGTGGATGCACAGATGGCTCCTGATTCCCTGGTTTGGGTTTAAGTGCTCTTCATTGGGCTCTGTAAAATCCAAAGCCGGGAAAAGAAAAAAATACAGCACTGGGAACGGGATGGTTGGGATGAATTCATCTGTGCCTTGTAAAAATCAGGATTTTTCCACAATAAGGCATTTCAGAGGAAGTTTGGGTCTTGTTTGGGGAAATATAGAAGCTCTGATGGATCCCAGCTGCAAACTGAGCAGGGGCTGCCTACTGACTATCAATTCATTTTTAATTTATTGTGGAAGTCCACAGCGCTAAAACCACCTGAACCAGTATATCCACAGCGTCTATTTGATGGAGCCAGCTGCCACATGGCTCCTTTAGCGTCTCGGGGTAAAATTTCTCCCGGCGGCAAGCCAAGAGCCGCATCGATCTCCACTGGAGGTTTGGCCCTTCTTCATCCGCAGCTCAGGCAGCGACGGGGAACGGAGGAAATAATGGGACGTTAAGTGCGACGGGGGTTTGTGCCAGGTCAGAAATCATTAATGGGATGGGTTTTTTCTCGTAGCGAATGGAAAACGCCGACTTTGGTTTAACGATGAGCTGGGAAAGGAGCCGGGTTCATCTGACCCGGCTTCATTCCTTCTCATTGATTTTATTTTTTTTTTTTTGCTTTAATTCATGCAAAACGCTTTTATTCACATAACCCTGGACTCGCTTGGAGAGGCTTGCAGAGGCAGGGGAAGGCATTAAAATAGTTCGTGGGAGATTTACAGGGATTTGGGGGTAATTTGGTGGGGTTTGGAGGTAGGGATGAAGTCCCACAGCCTGTCCCCATCCCGACATCACCCCCTGGAGCCGACAAAAAACCTGGGCTCAAGCTCACCCCACCTCAAATCACGCTTCGCTCATTGGGAAACCTCTTTAAACCCTCCAAAGGCAAAAATAAGTGGAAATAAGTGCTGTGTTCAGAGGGTTACCGAAACGCATTTTGCAAACTTGATTTATTTTCTGATCTCACCACACAATAGTCTCTTTTAAGGTAAAATGCTCTACTTCGGATTTTTCTTGGGAACCAGGTGTCTCGGTAATATTTGGCTCCTGCCCAGACGAGAGCAGAGAAAATGCCATTTGGGGAATAAATGGGGTGATGGCAGCGCAGGGAAGGAAAGGGCTGGGAGCACAAAGGCAAGATGTCACTCGGTCAGGCTGTTATTTTCCCATGTCAGTGGGTAATTAAAAAATGGAAGCCTTATTAGGTTATTTTGCATTTTCTTTGGTGGCGAGGGCTCCATTGCGTGACGGGTAAAGCTATGCCAGGGCTCGTGGCCCCGCAGACCCCAGGAAGGAAAAGAAATGTCATTTTTTCGCCTATTTTTAGGAAAAGAAGGCTTTTTCCAAGCGCTGCATAGAACTCTTTGCATGCCCCGTTATTCTGTATTAAGCTGCAGGAGAGGAAAGTGCAGCTCATGGGCGGCATTCCTTCTTTGCTCTTGACAACCATTAAGTTTTCCTGTAAAAAGAAAATAAATAAATAAAAGGGCTATATGGATTTTTTTAGCCTTTTGCTGAGGATGGCAGCAGCCCAGGAGGCAAAACTAGCAGGAGCAGGAGAGTAAATAAACGCATTTCCAGCAGATCACCAGCACGCGGTTACACAACCGGCGACGGTGGGGAGGAAAAGTCCCAGCGAATCCCTAATCCCGGAGGCACGTAAGGGCACGAACAACATGCCAGGAGAGGAACCACGGAAGGGGAAAAGCAAACAACCCAAACTTTCCAAGCAGCATCTCGCGCTGCTTTCCGGAGAGGTTTTTTTATTATTTTTTTTTTATTATTATTTTTTTTTTACCAGCTCTGTTGCAAAGCCAAGGAGCGCCGAGTTCCACGGAAAAAATAAATCAGTTTACGAGCGCTCTAGTAAACGAGACTCATTGCAGCCGTGATGCTGGGGAGGAGTTTGTGTCCCCCACCCCCCGCGTTGATCTGCTTTCCTCGCCGGTGACGGCTTTTTTGCGACGCGATCCACGGGCAGATGTGACTCGGGCAACAGGATCCTGCGGGCATCTGCCTGCTGCTGGGGGGCTCAGGTGTGGGGCTGTTGAAAAGTGGGGTTTTGGGGGGGGGGGAGAAAGCCAGAAATAAGGCAAGTCTTTTCCTTGTTGTGTTTCAAAAGACAAAGCTAGATCCTCGAGGAAGCAGCTGAATTTCTCTTCTGCAGGGAAATATTAAATATTGGAGGCTGCACGTGCCCTCCTTCTCTTTACTATTAGACAACTGTCTTAAAAAGGCTATAAATGTTCACCCAGCTGCTACAATCAGATTAGGGGTGTAATAACCTCTGCCCATGTGCGAGCTGCTATTCCGGGCAGGGACACGCGTAAGCTCCTTACAGATGGGACCCTCCCTGGCCGCAGGCTGATGCCTTCCCAATGAGGCACTGCATCTTCAGGAGATAACTTGCACGGGACGCAGCTCCCAAAAATGCGCCTCTGACCCCTCCCAGGGTTGTCAGCGTCACCCAGAAGGTGCTAGAAGGTAAAATAACAGCTTTTCTTTAAAAAAAAATAAAATAAAAGGCTTTTTTTGGAAATACTTTTTCTTTTTGGAATGAGCACTGATAATAAAAGTGCTTTGAAGGAGGAAAAAAAAAAAGAAAAAGGAATCAAATTTGGGTATTTGAGCCTCCCTGCTGCCAGCTGGATGAATTTATGGGAAATGAGAGAAGTAAGTCACGCTTCTTCGAGGAAGATGTTTACTGTCCAATTTGGTTTCAGCCCAGCATTTGGGTTAAAAATAACTTGTCCCAGTGCCTTGGGAGCAGCGGCTTCGGGACGAAGGGTTTGTGCCTCCGGACTGAACAATTCGCTGCTGTGTGCGGGACAATGAGGGAGGGGAAGAGCCGTAGCCCGTCGCAGAAAGCCGTCACGCTCCGTTCTGCCCTTTCCTACCAGTAAATCTCCTGTTTTTCAGACAGACTAAGACAACCCAGCATTTGGGCTCTTTTAAAACACGATGCCCCTCCATAAAGCTGCAGGAACAAATACTTCCCCAGCGATGCTCTAATCCACTTTGCCCGAAACTTCCCCGCGTGGTGCCATAACCACCAGCTGGCTCCTCCGCAGGAAAAGCTGAATATCTGTATTGTTTTTTCCTCGCAGCAAGGCTTGTAATATATGACTCACCGGGAGGCTTTCCTTTGCCTCTCCCATGTATTTTTAACTTGCAATCCCCTCGGAAGGCTTTCCGAGATCAGAGCAGCAGCGTAAGCACGTTGCATGACATAACGTGGCTGCGCTGAGGTCACCTTCTTAAAAATAAACCGGGGCAAACCCGGGATGGGCCAAGGCGCTCCCATTTTCATCGTTTTTACATCAATCATCCGCGCCAGCTTCGGATCCCGCTTTGGGGCATTGCTCCTATCCCAAAATACGTCAGCTGTGTGTGCCGAGAACTTGCAGGAGCGTGCTGAAATCCCGGCTGACGTATTTAAATGTTGTATTTCCCAAGCAGAGCGGCGGGCAGGAACATTTTTTTTCGGAGGGGTGATGGGTGGAGGGATAACGCCGCCGTCCTTGGGGCTCCCTGTGGGTTCCTGGCTGGGTTGCGCTGGGAAAGGGGCAGGAGAAATCAGTTTTCCCGGTGGGAAAAGGGGCTGTGGGGCGAGATGGGGAAAGCTGAACCCCAGGAAATACAGACAATTGTTTGATTTTTAATTCAAAATTAAAAAAAAAAAAGGCAATAGACGGAAACAAGAACCACGTTGGAGATGGAGAAATACTTAAAAGAACTGTTACATTTTTCTCTTAGCTGTATGTTTTTCTTTAGTATATACATACTTTTTGGTCCAGGTCTTCGCCTTGTTTATTCACGTGAGAATGAATCAAGCTTTTGCACCCTATGATCTGGTTTCTAACTCACGTGCTCGGCAAGGATGAGGTGATTAAACCCAGTAGTCATGCAAATCCTCTCAGCTGAGCCAGCAAGTACGTTTCCACCCCAATTTTCCCCTCTCCCTCCATATAAAGGGTTCCCAGGGCCAGGGCTGGTTTTACGGGGTTTCATCTGCTTTTCCTCTGGGTGTAAATGAGAATAAGCAAAGACAAACCGGGCTTGGGAAACGTGTGCCCATGGGGGAAATGGGGCTGGAATTTTAGCCATTAGGGTTTTTAATCTATTGAAACAGTTTCCCGCGTGACTTGCACCTTTCCGTCCATTTTGGAGCATCTTCCAGCCGGGATGTTGAGCCAAGACTGTGCGTGACTTAGTCCAAAGCTTTTCTTCCCCTAAAGCAACAAATTAAAGGCTCTTTATGAAGCTTATGCTGAGAATCAGGCTGACATTATATACCAAAGAGACGTTACATACCAAACATTCAGGCATTATATGCCAAATCTGCTCCGTATGTTTAATTCTCTGCCCTTTTATCTTGGAAACGGAGCTGCTGGTAGGGTAAAGCTTTATTATCGCCTGTGTGGGAGCAAGAATAAGTCAGTATGCGCCGTCTGGTGCAAGGAAAAGCCCAGGGAGAGACTAGGCTGCTGTGAAGATGCTCAAGATGCTCATGCAGAGTTGTCATGGGCACGATGCTCTCCGTAGCCATCTCCATGGCTACCTCAGCGCCCAGGGAAGGGGATGCAAGCGGTGTAGGAACAGCGTGGTTAGCTTAAATGCTGCCCGCCCTCTCTCAGCTGGTGTAAATAAGTAATGCTTGGGATCTCCAGGGATGGTGGCTGGGTTTTAGCCCAAGCTTGAAGCCAGCTGAGATTGCAAATGTTTTAAAAAAACCCAAACAACAACTGAGATTTGTAGCATCTCCCCTAAGGTATTTCTAGGGTGGATGCACTGGGGTACAAGGTATGATGCACTAAGATAAGGCTCGGGGTTTTTTACTCGCCCTTACCCAATGCCATTGAAAAACCCAGATAATATTCCTGCTTCTGACCCAGGATTATGCTACGGGAACGGCTACCCTAAGAAATAAAGCTGTATCTAGATAAGGAAATTCAGCTTTGACCGGTGTGTGGAGAAGGAAGCACTTTGAAATGATGTTTTTTCCCACAACTAGCAATTTTTTATTTTTTTTTTTAAAATGACAGCAAAGATTACGTACAATAGGACCATCTAGTTAATACGGTCTGGAGCTGAGATGCGCCAGCTTTAGGGGCTGAGGGGAGATGCCAGAGCCAACAACTCCCCTAAAGGATTTCTCCTTAATTTTTTCTCCTTAACTTTTCCAAAGCAACTCCCAAAGCAGTGCGAACGCCGCAGCTTGCAGCCTGCGTGGACGAAGCTGGGACAATAAAAGTCGTGTTAAATCTGTGCAGAGGGCTTGAATTACAAGGGAAGAAGCCCACAGGCTTTTCAGGCCTTGGGGCTGCCGTGATCTCCATGCCACCAAGAGCAAAAAAAACAGAGTTAAGCACAGCCTGCAAAGCATTTTATCTAGCAATGCTTAGAAAGGACGGAGGAAAATGGTTTATAAGGTGATGAATATAAACCCTGCTATGAGCCCATGTGTGGGAGCGGCACCAGAGAACGAACCCCAGCTTGGGCAACGGTGTTTTCCTCCGGTGATGGGCAAAGAGGTTTTTTTTTCTCTCTACAATTATCCCTAAAGCTGCGTCTGGTTGAACCACACAACTTTTAATGTGGCCTTTTCCCAGCGGCTCCAGTGACCTTGGCCCCCGGCTTGTTTTTCAGTGCATTTCTCAGTGAGCCCGGAGGGACTCCGGGGAGAGAATAATGATCAAAGTACAGAAACCAGAGGAAATTAGTTTTGCATTTACAGCGGCAGGTCAGGAGCAGCTGTCTACCCTGAGCTGGGGGGTGGGGAGCCAAGGCAAATCATTCACACCGGGCTGGGCGCAAGGAGGCTTCCTGCAAGCAAAGCCCCATCCGCAACCATTAAATAGCGAACAATAATCAGCACTGATAATACAACACAGTTTTTTATTCCCAGGGTGTTTTCTTGTCCGTATTCTGGCCTAAACCATCTGTGCAGTCCAAAATATTTTCGTGGTATCAACGATCCAAGGAGCTTGTCGTGTTAAAAATAAATGATGCTGGAGCAAAGCCTCTGGGACTTCATTTCTCACAAAGCTCAGCCTGTTTGGGAGCTTGGGTTATTCTGCTAAGGATTCATTAGGTCATCTGTTGCTCAAAAACAAAGGGAAGTTTGATATAATTACATCAACTCCTCAGCTGAGATTAAATGAAATAAAGCTGAGAATTGGGGTCCTATTGCTCCCCCACTAATCACTGGAGCTCTCCTGCACGAATAGCTTTAAAATGAACATTTTGGGGACTGGAATGGGAATGAAGTTTTGAACAACTCTTCACGGCGGCTGTTTCATATCTCAGCTTTCTGAGCTGTTTTCAGAGGATGATGAGAAAAGCAGATGGAGGAGGTCCCGGATCCTTTCTCTGGAGAAAAAAGGAGATTTGTGTTGTTGAAAAAAGGGGAGAAAAAAATGTTAAAAGAAGGGAAGTGAAATGACAATAGTAAGCCTGGATACTATTGTAATTCCAGAAATAGGCTGATTCTGGCAGAATTGGGTGCAAGCCCTTTTCCTGTATTTCTCCTTAGTTCCGGGAATAGAGAAGAGCGATTTATGTCTTGAAATAGGTGTTGGTGGGGAACTGCACCCGGGCTGAGCGGAGCTCCCGGCTCTCTGCAACAGACCCAGCCCAGCCAGGGAGAGCCGACAATGCCGCTGCCCTCCAGCCTTTGAATTATTGATTTTCTATATATTAATTATAGAAGCTTCTCGGGGTCAGTACGTAGGGCACGAGGAAGTTATGTTGGCTGAGGTGTGGCAGGAGTTGAATTTCAAGAGAGGAGGATTTGAGAAGGGACGTGGTTTAATCAACACCAGTTTAGTTAAGTCCCTATAAATGCACAGAACACGGGTCGCAGACAAACTGAGACAGACAAAAAAAACTCTGATGGAGGAGAGACCCACTTCTCGTAAAAAAAAAACAACCAACCAAAAAAAACCCACAAAAAAAATAGCTGGAAATGAGCTAATTTCAGTCTTTAATTTATCAATACAAGTAATCAAGCAGAGGCAAAGTGCCAGCCTATGCGAGGGGGTCCCTTTGGGGAGGGATTGGAGATTAATCATAAACCGTGACCTTGCTTTGGGTGAGGAATCATCATCCAGTTTGTCCTCATTTTTATTTTTTTCTGAAAAATAAAGTGGTCTCCAGTTGGTTTAGGACAATTTTCTGGATTGTTCGTTGGTGATTTACTATTAACTCAGAGATGCAACTGCTCATGTTTTTAATCTATCTACCTCCCAGGCAGGGAGTGGTGACGCATCTATTTTGGGGTGAATTCCTCTGTTATTCATTGCTTATCCGTTATTCATTGTGACCCAGCTACAAGAGAGAACTTTAGGAAGAAGAGCCAGCTGAATTCAGCTCGTTTGTTTGCAAACCTGTATAATTTTTTAGTCAATGGATGAGCTAAACAAGTACTACTGCATTTATGTTACCATTTAAAGTAGATAATCCCTTTGCTCTTCTGCACCACATAGTGGGTATTATTTTATTTAAAATGTAGTACTAGTGTTGAGACGCATTTATAAAAATGAGGTGGACCTTTCCCTTTTAATTATCTCAGAATTTCAGGGTTGTAAGCCTTCGAAATATACCCAGCTGGGAAGCAGAAGAGTCGCAGATTTATTTTCCGCTTGAGTCCCTGGCACCAACATCACTTCTCCCCACCACCAGCCTTCCTCTGACCACAAAACACTCCATTTTTAAAGCTGATTTTTGCAGATGACACCAACGGAGAGGTTCCATACGGGCTGAGGACGTCCCTGGGCACAGAGGTTCCTGGAGAAATCCTCCTTTGGCCTTCAGCTCCCCAAATCCCTTTTGCAAAAAGCCTTTGCAATGCTGACCTCTGCAGGCAAATACTGCATAAAACCAGCTGGCTCTGGGCAGCAGTAACCTGAATAATGCATAAACCAGGTATTTTACGCATTATTGCTGGCTGTGGGTAGCAATACTCTTTTAATAATGCATGAAAATGGGGCATTTCTCTCTTGGTTAGCAAACAGAGTATTTCAGTAAGGGAAATACAGGGAAATCTTCGTTTGCTTGGAAGGGGCTGATCTGTGAACTCCTGTATAGGGTTTTTTTAAACAATTTGCTGGTTAGACAAAGAAATCAGGAGGCGACTATATGAATGAAAAGCTGGCATTTCACACCATAAACCCATCGATGCTATAAACTGGGCATCAAAGGCCCTGCCTGGGCTTCCTTTTTTTTTTTTTTTTTTTTTTGGGGGGGGGGGGGGGGCGGCTAGGGTAGAAAGAGCCAAAAACTGCCTGCAGTTCCGCCCCTGAGCCCCCGCCTCTAATTAAGCTCTAATTAACAGCACCCTGAGGGCCAGGAGGGCTCCTTCGGTGGGAGTGGGTTATGTCTGATGGGTTTATGAAGGGGGGTTGGAGATGGGGGTCCCCATTGCCCCAGACCCTGCCTCGGCGCTCCCCCAGGCCCCGGGGCTCCCCCCGGTCCCGGCAGGCCTGGAGCCTGCCTGGCCCCGGCAGCCCTTCACCAGCCGCCCCGAGGCCTCCTCTGCCGCGGCCCGGCCCTGCCCCGGCCCCGCCCCGGCCCCGGGAAGGCCCGGTGCGGCCCGGCCAGGCCCACAGGGCAGGCCCCGGTCCCCGGCCCTGAGTGCCTTCGAGGCGTCCTGCAGGAGCGGGTGGGCTGGGCCCGGGCCTTCTCCCCCGACTTCGGGGCTGCCACCCACAGCCCAGCCCACAGAACCATAGAATAGTCTGGGCTGGAAGGGACCTTTTAAAGGCCATCTAGTCCAACCCCTCTGCCGTGAGCAGGGACATCTTCAACTAGCCCAGGTTGCTCAAAGCCCCGTCCAACCCGACCTGGAATGTTTCCAGGGATGGGGCATCTCCCACCTCTCTGGGCAACCTGGGCCAGTGCCTCACCACCCTCATCGTAAAAACGTTTTCATTATACTTCGTCTAAATCTACCCTCTTTTAGTTTAAAACCATTACTGCTCGTCCTATCACAACTGCTAAAAAGTTTGTCCCCATCTTTCTTATAAGCCCCCCCGTAAGTACTGAAAGACCACAATAAGATCTCCCTGGACCCTTCCCTTCTCTAGGATGAACAACCCCACGGAAAATGAGGGAGATGGTGGCGGCGAAAGAAAGCAGGCAGTGGTGGGTTTGGCTGGGGAGGACTTTAATGTGCCCAGTGCCCGGGGGTGGGGAAGAGTCATGGGGCAGCGGGCGGGTGTCCTCCCCCGTGGGGTCTGCGAGGGGAACGACAGTGGTTAGAGAGAGCTGCGGGGAACCTTCGCCTGCGCCCTGATCAGCCGGGCTCCGGGAGCATCCCTGATAGGTGGTCAGACCCCAAAGGTGGCCGAGGAGGAGACATCGGAGAGACCCGGAGCCCCGTGACGCATGGAGATGAGTGCCCCGCGCCCAGGAAGGATGCTCAGATCCTGAAGGACACCGAGGAAGAGACGTCGGAGAGACCTGGAGCCCTGCGAGACGTCAGAGGGACGCGCAGTCCTGCAAGGCTTGGGCACAAGTTTGATGGGAGCAGAGCCCCGTCCTAGAGCTTGAGCGCCGTGACACGGGGGATGTGGAAGGGACAGGTCTCCTCTGAACCTGTAGAGCTGCAGGAGGAAGAGGATAAAACATCGGAGAGGTCGTGGACAAGCCCACATCTCCCCTCCCTGTGTCCTCCCACCCCAGGCAGCCCTCCTGCCCTCCTGTGCCCACCACTTACATGAGCCGGTTGCGGATGGGGCGGAAGTGTTTGGTGAGCCTGACAGCAAAGATGATGTTGGGGATGAGGAAGAAGGTGCAGCATCCCAGGCTGAACCAGAAAGCATTCTGCAAGGAGAGAGCATGGGGGTCCCTGCTGAGCTGCACGGGGAGAGGCAGCCCCAGGCTCTGGAGGAATTTGGGGAACCTTGCGGTGGCTGGTGTGGGGGTGCCAGGGCTGCTGTCAGCCCCGGCTGCCCCGAATTCTTGCTGGTTGTTGGTGGGATGCCCCTGCAGAGGGACAGGGATGTGATCCTTACCCAGGGGTCGGCGATGCGGTCACACAGGATCACCCGCCCATTGTCCAAGGCCGTGGCGAGCGGCTGGCACGAAGCCACGTCCTCCCTCAGCTGCAACAAGAAGCGGAGACAAGGTGTAAACCCACTCCTAACTTGGGGGGAGGCATTTTGCTGCCTCGGCTCGGCTCAGGGCTGGCATGCAGCATCTATGAGGGGCTCCCGGCCCCAAAGAATCTCTCTGCGGCGAAGGTGAGGACCTACCGTCTGCCCGACCCAGTTCAGGTACTGCATGAAGTACCGCAGCTCCTTCCTCGTGAAGCAGCCGATCTCCTGGACAGAGGGAAGGCAGCATGGAAGGCAAGCACCGCACTTTCCAGCCCAGCCCAGCTCCAGCTCCACTCCAGCCATCTTCGGGCTAATGTCGGGCTTGGAAAGGAGGGCTGGAGGCTTCAGGTGCCCCTTCCCCTCTTGCCCTATTGTCACTGTTTCATTCTTGCTGTGGGGAATTTTGTACCCCTGGCGGGCTGATCCAGCCCTGGCTCACCTGCCGGAGGATCTGCTGGGCTTGCATGGGCAGCCGGGCTTCCACTGAGGCTATGGTGGCCAGTGTTGTCTTCACACGCTCCTGGGGAAGCATGGGAAGGGCAGAGCATCCTTAGAGCACTGAGCAGCAGAATAGGTGCCCCAGGGGTGCTGAGAGCAGGCCGTGCAGCGCCGTGCACATCCTGACCTTCAAATTGGGTCTGGTTGCCAGAGGGCAGGGAAAGAAGGACCGGCCCTGAGCAGAGAAACCCCCTGGCAGGGAGGGGGTAAAATGAAATGCCGTGGGACGGCTCTGCTGGGGATGCTGAAATGTCCTGAGTGCTGCAGGGGGATTTTTGATTTGCAGCTGCAAATCTAAGCACTAAAGAAGACCGATCCTCCCCAGATGACATTTTTCCTGGCTCTCCCATCACCCTGGAACTGGCTTTTTGGGGCAGGTGGAACCCATAGGTCACTACGTATTTTTCAGAGCAGAAAGAAATGGCGCAAGTACCTGGAGGTGCGGTGCCAGGTGGGAGAGGAACTGGACGCTTTCCCCCAGCTTTGCCTGTGGGACAGGGAGGTGAGATGGGTACAAAAGCCCCGTCGCCCCTTTTGCGGGGACGTCGCTGGGCAAACGCTGACAGCACCACAAGCCACCAGCCAGGCAGGGACTCACCACCAAAGCCTCCTGCGATTGCACCGTGGAGTTTTGCATCTGCCACAGGGCTTGGGCCTCGGCGGCCAGCCGCCCCGCCACCGTGCCGTTCCTCTGTGGGGGGACAGCGAGGTGAGGACATCCCCACGGGCACACAGGCAGCCCCCGCCGCCTGCCCTGCCACTCACCTGCATTTTCTGCAGCCCCTCGAGGCTCCGCGCCAAGCCAGGGACGCTGGTCTGCACCACAGGGTTTTTCATCTGGGGGAAGATGGAGTTGGCAGCTGCCCAAAATCCAACCTTGGAAGCCAGCCTCAGCGTGGCTGGGCCACATTGTGTCCTCCACATCCCCTCACCTCCTCCTGGAAGCGCCTGTAGTCCACCTCATCCACGCCGCTGCGGGCAAAAGTCTCCAGGTCCTGCCTGCCCTCGCTGCGGAGGAGCCGCACGTCACCCAAGCGCGCTGTGAAGTCACCCAGGCGTTTTTGGAAATCAGCCGTGTACTGCAGGGGTGAGATGCAGGGGATGCTGTGGGGTTGGGGCCAGGCATCTCCATCTCAGTAAACCCAGTAAAGCTCGTGCATCCTTGCACCGTTACCAGAAGCTCTGGCTGCAGCCAGCTCTCACCTTGGGGGATTTTAGATGCTCATCTAGGTCGTAGGACCTGTCAAGCTGCAGCACCTCCCACAGCCCCGCGCCGCTCTTGCACTCCCTGGAAGTCAAAGGGACATGGGTGGCGTGACCCCAGATTAGCCCTCAGATGTATAGGGGCAGAGGTGGGCTCCTGCAGCACGCACCGGTACGCAGCGCTGAGGTTGGAGTCCCTCCTGAGGTTGAGCTGGCGGGTGAGGTTCATGGATGGAGGGAGGTTCCCGGGAGTGTCGATGAACTGGGCCAAATGAGAGGAGAAAGAGGGATAGGGTCAGGTGCAGGCATTCGCAGCAACGATTTTGGGGGTGCTCTGCCCTCGCGGGTGTGTCCTGGGGTCCTTGATCCCAGCCAGAGCTAATCTTGCCTTTATTTGTATGATCCCCATTGCAGAGCCTCGCTGGTTTTGTTCAGAGGGAAAGCAGCGGACAGCCCCGTGCAGGAACCTGCCTGCATGTGGATGGCCACGGGACATTCCCAACCTTGCTCCCAGCCCGGTCGCCGCACGCTGCGAGCCCTGAGCACCCCAGGGATGCCCAAACAACCAGAGGACAGGAGTCCTGCAGGTAGGAGCATTCTCAGCTTGAGCAAATTAACGGCACAAGGGCAATTCCCTGCTGATGACGCAAATTCAAGGACCTAATCCTAAACTTCTGGTTTAGGATGGGGCTTTTCTGGGTGGGTTTACGGGGAGGATACAGAGCGTTTGAAGGCATTTTGGTGCACGCAAGCAGAGATTTATGGGGTGACATGTGGATGCGTGGCCACCTACCTTGTAAATCTCCTGGTTGACCCAATTCCTGCAAACCAGCGTCTGGATGTTGCCCCCAACCAGGAAGGTGGCGAAAACCAGGAGGATGAGGAGCCAGGAGAACAGGAAAGCCAGGCCCACGCCGCTGAAAGAGGGAGAGGAGGTGCCGACGGCAGCTTTGCAGACCCGAGCGAGCAGAAAGGCTTGTGCGGACCTGCCTGGCCAGCTGCAGCCCCGCGGCTCCCTCCTGCGCCCGGGCACGCCGGCCTGCCTGGGAAGGGCCCGCGGGAGCGGGGTGTGCCGGGCAGCGGGGTTGGGGTGCCGGAGCTGCCAGCTCCCAGGGAGGAGCAGCTTCTCCCAAACCTGCAGGCACAGGCGGTGGCTTCAAAAGCCTTTCCGCTCGTCCCGCTCCCAGTCCCTCCCTTGGCTTTGCCCCTCTGGTTTTTGGGGGTGTGAGATGGCAACAGCCCCCACAGCACCCAGAGAGATGCTTACACCAGGAGAAACTTGGCACCAGCTTCTCCTCGGCACTCGTAGTCGCTCGGGTCCTCCCGCTTGGAGAGCCCATACGCCCCCAGGACCATCCCTATCACGTTGCAGACGAGGATGAGGAGGATGATGGAGCACAACACCGTGCCCGCAATCCACCTGGAGGAAAGAGAAGCAAGGCACGGCCTCGAGACATGGGGCTGATGCACCAGCTGGGGCTCAGAGTGGGGCTCAGCACCCATCTCTGCCACACCCCCGCACCCCTCATGCTCCCCCATGTCACCTGTACTGCTCGAAGCGCTCCACCTCCCGGAGGTACGGCTGGCTCCTGTCCTCTGCCTTCACCAGGGCTTCACTGACGGGCCGGGTGTAGTCGGGGAGGGGGAAGCTGTTGGCGATGGACTGCACCTTCTCTGTCATGCGGGCCATCTCGTCCCGCAGATCTGCAGGACCAAGGCCATACTTGGAGGGGCAGATGGTCCCTGTGTCCCGCCCTATGGCCCCAAATAGGGATTTGCCCCAAGGAGGGTGTCCCCACTTGGTCCGGCCATCCCACTCACCCTGGATGACCTGTGCCATCCTCTCCACGGCCAGCTCTGGGATGGAGTTGAAGGTGCCATTGCCCTGTGAAGAAAGAGGGGGTGCTGAGCAGCTCAGCTGGGGCTGCCTGTGAGTGCCAAACCCCCCCCGCTGCACCCTGACCCCCCCAACCTGGCGAATCATCTCTGCAAAGTCACTTCGGGGCAGACCGGCCAGCGCCTTCAAAACCTTCTCCACCGACGGCACCTTGGGGTGGAAGAAGCAACCCATGAGCCTCAGGGCTGCCACGAGGCCGGGGTGGCGGCGATGGTGGGGGACCAGCCCCCTGTCCCACCTTGGTGTAGTCAGCGCCCAGCTCCAGGCTCTGTGCCCTGCCCAGGACGCTGGCGCAGGAGGTGCAGCGCGGGTCGTCCAGCAGCGCGACCACGCGCCGACGCCGTTCCCGCAGCGCCGGCTCCAGCTCGGCCCGCGCCGATGCCAGCGCCCGCACCGTCTTGTCGAGAATCTGTAAATGGTGCAGCGAGGTCTGTAGGTCTTAAAGAGAAAGCCCAGGGCTAGTTCATGCTGCTCTGCTCGGCCGCCCCGGCTCTCCGGCGAGGCTTCGGCACCGGCCCCGGGGAGAGCTGTGCTTGGCCGTACCTCCAGCCCTGTCCTGCAGGTCCGCCAGCGCCGCGTAGGTCATCGCCTTCAGCTGCGCGTGGATGGAGAGCCCCACGCTCCGGCTGAGCCCTGCAAGGCGTCAGGCACCCCGTCGGCATCTCATCCTGGTGAGAAGCTCGGGACAGTGCCCACCGGTCCCCGGCGCGGTGCTTACCACCCAGGTCAGAGATTATCTGCTGTCGGGGCACCTCGAACTGGTCTACCACCATCTGCACCCCCTGCCGGGAGAGAGGAGCCGGTCGGCTGCGGGTAGCAGCCACCCAGAGGGGAGGAAACCCCATGTTGCCGTTCAAAATACATTTTTAATGCAGCCGCCACCTCCTCTTGCTTCCCAGAAGGGAAACGCAGCCATCCCTGGGCTGCACCCTGTGTGGGGACCCACCTGGGGGATGTTGGCGATGTGCTGGCGCAGGGTGCGCAGGGTGGCCGGCACAGCCCCCAGCCCCGGTTCCATCTGCCCCTTCACCCGCTGGCTGGTGACAAAGGCGCAGACAACGCTGGTCCTGCCGGGGACAAGCGGGCGGTGACGGGGCTGCCCGGCAGAGCCGCCCCGGCCCCATGGCACACCACTCCCCCCACCCTGGGGCGAGGGGGCCGGTTCGTGGGGTGGTTTGGGGGACTCACAGGATGACGAGGGAGGTGAAGGACAGGCAGGCCAGCAGGCAGTGGCGACGACAGCCCAGCGAGCGCCGGTGGGCACGCAGGCGGCCCCCGCACCGCCGGCGGCTCCGGCAGTAGCAGAAGCACATCCCGGCCACCGGCACAGCCACGGTGAAGAGCAGAGCCACCGCGGCGCAGACGACGTAGCCCAGCTCATACTGCACCACCTACGTGATGGGAGAGCGCGGTCGGCACCGCTGCACCCGGCTTTTGGGGTGCTCCGTGTGCCCAGCTGCCCCATCCCGGGTGGGTGCATCCCATGGGATCCCCCACCCCACGTCCCGGCTCACCTGCGACGTCCGCACCGAGCCCGGGTCGTTCAGGGCCGCCCTGAGCAGCTCTGCGAAAGAAACCACGGCACCAGTAAAAGAGATCCCACCCAACGTACCCCCGAACCTCCCGGGGCAGCGGGGCTGGGACGGAGGCAGCGTCCCCCTCCGTGAAGTGGCTCGGATCCCCCAGAGCAGCTCTGGACATGGGAACTGCAGCCGGCAAAACCCTGGGGGTCCCGGCACCCATGACGGTGGGGTCCTGGCTCCCCGGCTCGGGGCTCACCTGTGGGCAGGGGGTTTTGCTGGATGAGGTCCAGGCAGCGCCGGACGAGGCCGTAGAGGGGATCGAGCGAGCTGGGTACCCGGTGCAGCGCCGGCACCCGGATCTCGGCGTGCGTGTCGGTGAAACGGAGGACGCCGCCGGGGCCGGCCAGGTGGCATTGGTGGGTGGCAGCAGGACGCAGCAGCGCCCAAGCCAGCAGCAAGCCGGCCGCTCGCATGGCTTTGGCGGCGAGGAGAGAGCCGGCGGGGGGGCTCCGTCAGCCTGCGAGCGGGCGGAGGGGCATGCCCGGCTCCGGATGGCTCTCTCCAGCTCGGCTCGCTGCTCCGGGAAACCTGCCTGACGGGTCGGCCGCTGAGCAAAGCCCAGACGCTGCCGTGGCTTGTTCCTCCGATGGGCTCCCCGGGGCGGCTGGGCTTGGCAGGGCTGCGTGGAGGCGTCTCCCAAATCATCCCAGGCCTGTTTCGCAACCCCAGGCATCCCTGAGTCACCCGCCCCGGGGTCCCCACGGTCAAGGCCATTCCCCAAAATGGGTGGCAAAGCCCCCCGGGGGGTTTTGAGTAGAGGGCCAGGTGACGGTGAACCCCCTCGGGCTGGAGGATGCTTGTCCCCGCTTTGGAAAGAGAGATCTGGGATTTGGGCATCACTCGGAGGGGCAGGGGGTGGAAAAGCCCTTCGTGGGCGGATTTGTGCCTGCCGATGGGGTCCCCGCGGGGCAAAATCGCCCTTTGCAAAAGCATCCTGAGCCCCAGGGCAGCACCACGTGCCATGGGCTGGGAAAGAGAAGGGGAAACGGGGAACACACAGAGGGACGGTGAGTCCCGGCCAGCGAGGCCGGCCAGGTG
Source organism: Rissa tridactyla (assembly GCF_028500815.1). Lineage (NCBI taxonomy): Eukaryota > Metazoa > Chordata > Aves > Charadriiformes > Laridae > Rissa > Rissa tridactyla. The sequence continues at coordinate 3,049,904 of NC_071485.1, forward strand.
TGAGATGAGTTTTCCGGGCTCAGCCAGTCCTTGCCTCACACCCTGAGGCGTCCGCGGCTCCTTCCCAGGGTCGGATCCTGCTCGCCAGCATGGGCCGAGCGCTAATTACAGGGTTGGCTGGAAACGAAGGAGGTTCAACCTGATTTCCCCGGCGCGGGGGGGAGCAGCCCCCGTGAGCCCAGACGGCCGCGGGGCACCCCAGGAGCTGGGCCCCCTGCTCGGCCGGGCAAGTCGAGCCGGCCCTTCCCTGCCACCGCCTGCCGACGCCTCCGTCTTCCCGGCGTTGATGCTAATCCATGTGGTTTCCCTCCCTCTGGAAAAAGGGCTTTTCTCCCAACTGGAGCTGCTGACAGCATCTTTCCAGGCCGGGCACAGGATGCTGCTCCCCACCACCTTCTTGGGAATGAGATGCTGTGGACTGGAAAATCCTGCCCTGCTTGACGGAGCCCTTTTCCCGGGAAAAAAACTCCCAGGGCCAGGAAAGCGTGGAGTCAAGGAGCCATTACCTGCACAGTACATATATGTATGTCTATGTGTCTGCGTACAGCAAAGGCACCCCGGCCGCCCACACCGGTACTGGGACGGTGATGGTGATGCTGGTGGTGGTTTCCCATCCCAGTGATATTTTCCCGTCCCCCTGATGGTTTCCCATCCCCACAATGGTTTCCCACGCCAACAATCTCCCATCCCAACGATGATATTTTTGGGGGGAGGTGATTTTCCTGTCCGAGGGGAAGGGATGGGGTGACACCAGTGACCCCGCGATGCCAACATGTGTGTGCTGCCCCGTCCTGCCCCCGTGGCGGGGATGGGGGATGGGGATTGGGATCCTTTTGGGTTGTTTTTGTCCTCCCCCCTTTTGCCCCGAGGGGCAACAACTGCTCCCGACTCTGGATGAACTGTCCCAGTAGAGTGGCCATGATGGGGAGCCCGTCGGGTGGCCCTTTGGGGAGGTGGCCCCAGGTGACACTTGGCGGTGGGTCGCTTCTAGTGGGATGGGGGCTGCTGGTACTGGGGGGATGGTACTGGGGATGTCAGTACCAGGGTGGGGAAGAGCTGCCAGTACCAGGGATGCTGGCACCAGCATGGGGTAGGGATGCTGGTACTGGGAGCGCCGGCACCAGCATGGGGTGGGGATGCAGGTACTGGGGATGCTGGTACCAAGGCAGGGATGTTGGTACCAGTGCTGGTGCGGGGTGAGGTTGCCAGTCTGTGATGCTGGTGCTGGGGTGAACCGGGGTGCTGGTACTGGGGCAGTGCTGCTGGTACTGGGGCAGCGATACTGGTTCTGGTACTGATTCTGGTGACGCTTTCTGTGGGGCGATGGTTGTGGTGCTGGCGCTGGTGTGGTGATGCTGGCACTGGGGCGGTGATGGTGGTACTGGCACTGGGGAGGAGATGCTGGTACTAGTACTGGGGCAGTGATGCTGGCACTGGGGCAGTGATGCTGATGCTGTTATTGGGGCAGTGATGCTGTCTGGGGTGGCGATGCTGGTACTGGTACTGGGGTGGTGATGCTAGTGCTGGGGTGGTGACACTGGTGCTGGTACTGGGTCATGACACTGGTACTGGGGTGGTGATGCTGGTACTGGGGTGGTGACACTGGTGCTGGTACTGGGTCATGATACTGGCACTGGGGTGGTGATGCTGGTGCTGGGTCATGACACTGGTACTGGGGCGGTGATGCTGGTACTGGGGCGGTGATGGTGGTACTGGCACTGGTGCGGAGATGCTGATGCTAGGGCAATGATGCTGGTATTGGCACTGGGGAGGAGATGATGGTACTGGGGCAGTGATGCTGGTACTGGGGTGGTGATGTTGGCATTGGGGCAGTGACGCTGGTGCTGGTACTGGGTCATGATACTGGTACTGGGGTGGTGATGCTGGTACTGGGGCAGTGATGCTAGCGCTGGTGAGGTGGTATTTGTGCTGGCACTGGGGCAGTGATGCTGGTGCTGGTACTGGGTTGTGATACTGGTGCTGGGGCGGTGATGCTGGTGCTGGTGCTTGCTCTGGGGCGGTGATGCTGGTGCTTGCTCTGGGGCGGAGATGCTGGTACTGGTCCTGCTCGGTGACGCTGGAGGTGGTTCCGGGACTGTTGTACCCGCTGGTACCCGCCAGGCGGCGCCACAGCCCCAGCCGCCGCCGGGAGGGGGCGCGGCCTCTTGGGGGGGCGTGGCCTCCTGTCTGTGGGCGGGGCCGTGGCTGGCGCCGCGCGGGGTCACGGCGGCGGAAGCGGAAGTGGCTTTTGACGGGCCGGGTGCTGCCGCTGTCGCCATCATGGTGGGCAAAGGGGCCTCCCGCGTACCGGATCGGTGAGTGTGTCTCCGCCTTCTCCCCACACGGCTCCGCGGCCTGTGGGCCTCCCGGGGGCTGCCCCCGAGGCGGTGCGGCGTTGTGGGGCCTGGTACTGCCGGGAGCCTCGCGGCCCGGCCCGGCCCGGCCCTGACAGCGGCGGCGCTGACCCGTAACGTATCGCCGGGCCCGGGCAGCCGGCAGCCGTAGCTTAAAGCTTGGGGGGCGTCTCGGGATGGCGGGGTGTCTCGGGGTGGGAGGGTGAGGATCCCTGCGCCGGGGGGTATTGAGGGTCCCTGAGCCAGGGGGAGCGGGGGGCCGGATCCCCGGGGCAGCCGTTTAACGCCTCCTTGCTGCGGGTTTAGGTGGACCAACTACGTGCCGCTGGGCAGGAGGATGCCGGGCACCCGCTTCATCGCCTTCAAGGTCCCCCTGAAGACGGTAAGTGCCTGCTGACACTCTGGGGCAGAAATGGGCTGCGGGAAAGCGTCGCTTTGCAGAGAGTCAATGAGTGAGTTTCTTCCAAAAAATGAGAAAGTGTGCCAATAGTTCATTTTGTTGTTTCTTTTTGGTCAGTGGGTTATGACCTGGCGGAGAGGAGCTGCTGTTTGAGCAGTTGGAGTGTGTGATGGGATCGTGGTGGCAGCTTCTGGGGGGTGTTAGCATTTTTTTGGGTGCCAGCAGCACCACCCAGGATACAGGGAGGTCTGTCTGGGACGGCTCCGTTAGGGCAGGAGGGATGCTGTGCGCATCCCTGCCACGTGCCCGGAGGCCGTGCAGCCTGATGGAGGCAGTGCCAGAGCTGTGTTTCAGGAGCGGAGGCTGTGAAGGGTCGGTGTGGCAGCGCCACTGCCCACCCAGCTGTGCCTGGAGGTCCCTGCTGCTGCGTGCTGGGGGTGAGCTCTGCTCCGGAGTGGTTTGAGCACAGCAGTTATGCCTAAAACAAACACTGTGGGTCAACTCCATGGGGGTTGTAGAGCTTGTGACGGGGAGTGGTGCTGTTTGTTCAGCCCCATTTGAGCTGAGTGCCTGTTTTATAGCTTCCACCAAATGAAAACTTCAATTTCTGAGTGTGTTTGTCGTGCTGTAGTGTTTTGCCCCAGTCTCAAGTCTTTGGTTACTCCTGGAAACCATCAGCTGAACAGTCCCAAAGCAGTGAGGACCTGAGCGTGTTCTTATTTGGCTCAGTGTAACGTGTGTCAGTCTGCATCTGCCTTTGCTCGTTGCCTGCATTTTTCTCTTTTAAGGGATGATATTTGTGCAGTTCTGCAGCATGAACCTCCTTCAGTGACCCACCAGTTGTGATGCACCCAAGTTTAATGTCTGCTCTTAAACATTCTGTCCCTTCAGAGCTTTAATCGGAACCTTCATCCAGAGGAGAGATTTTCACCTCATGACCTCATTAAGAAAATCAAAGAGCAGAAGGAAGAACTGGGCCTGATCATTGACTTGACGTACACAACACGCTATTACGGGCCAGAGGTCAGTCTTGGTCTTACTGTGGAGGAAAATGAAGCTCTGTGTAAGCGTGACATTGCTGATAAAGTGGAGGATGTTTCTTGCAAGAAGATAACTTTAAAGAGCATGAAGCATTTGAATCCTCTGACAGGGGGATGAGGTGGAGTGTCGCGGGCCCGTTGGGCTGGAGTCTTTGTCCTCAATCAAATACAGGCCTGGGGTCTTCAAGGCCCATCATGCAGATTCTGTTTGTACCAACCAGCACAAGTTTTGGGATACTCTAAAGCTGGTTTCTATGGGTTCTCCTGAGAAAAAAGCTGATTAGAACCAGCTTTGGCTTGTGGTATCAAATGTGTGGATACTTGCTTGGAAAGGTGTTCCGTGCTCTGTCTATGCTTCATCTTCCCCAGGGAGGAAAGAGCAAAGCCAAGAGAAATAAAAATGCAAAGAGGCTGTTCTGGAATATTGGTACCATATCGAGGGAGTGAAACAGAAGTTTTCTTACCTAAAACCGTGTTGCTGCTCTTTTGGGCTTAGTTGAAAAGTTCGGGTGCTTCTGGTTTATAGTCTATGGTTCTCTAATTGATAAGAATCTTCGTGCTTTTTCCTGGAAATTATTGACTGACTTTCTTTTAGGAGCTCCCAGACACACTCTGCTACTCGAAGATCTTGACAATGGGACATGAAATACCAAACAAGCAAACCATTTTTCAATTCAAATGTGTTGTAAAAAAGTTTCTGAGAGACAACAAAGACAACGGTAAGTGTGGATTTGATTTCCCTTACGTTGCTGCTGTTCGGAAGAGCACTGCAGACTTGGACTTGGAGGCTAGTGATGTTTTAGTGAACAGTGGGAACGTCTTTTCCTTCTCTTGGCACGTGAATGTCAAGGCAATAAGATGGGTTTGTTATGGTAAAGGAATTCGTGCTGTCTCTCTGATAATTGGGCAGTGACTTGAGCTTTAATTGAGTTTGAGACTCCATCTCTAGACTGGCTGGTAAGTACCGATCGCTTTTTGGTAGCGGTGTAAGCTGTTAGTGCTCGGGAAACACGGGATAACATTTTTGTGGAGCTTTTAAATACATCTTCCCTGCAGTGAGCTGTGTGACCATGCAGATGAGCTCACAGAATTAAATGGGTTAATGAGCCGAATCGGTGGTGCTAATTAGACATAAATACGGTGGTGGTGGTGTGTGGTCGTTTCTGTCTGTCTGTGCTGGTGTCACTGTTGGAGGAGGGATGCGAACAGGCTTGTTCCGGAGAAAGAACATTTAAAGATAACGTGTTTATTGTGTGTTACAGATAAACTCATCGGAGTTCATTGCACGCATGGCTTAAACAGAACTGGCTACCTGGTTTGTAGGTGAGTTGTCCGTAGTCAAACTGAGTTAAGTGCCAGCTTCTTGTTGCTCCAGGAGGAAATAATGTTGCACCAGTAAAACTGGAGTCAAGTGACCTGTGTACTCCCAGACTTGCAAGGATATAAAACTTTTCAACTCCGAGAAGGTTGTTGGTAGGGGGCACTCTTTATCCCTGATTCCAGCAGACCAAATGCTGTTACTCCATTCAGGCATGTAAACAGAAGCTCTGAAAACTTCCCAGTTGTTCTTTCTTTTTGAGTCATCACTAACCTGTCAATGTTTCCGTGGTTAATCGTGTAATGAGAGCTTTCTTGCTGATCCTTTCAGGTACCTGATTGATGTTGAAGGCATGGAGCCAAATACTGCAATAGAGTGTACGTATGTGTATGTTCTTCGTGTTCAGATGGGAAATGTTTATCGTGGGCTTGTGGTTTTAAATGGTCACGAGGTTTGGGCTAGCTCCGGGGAGGTGACTGTGTTTTAGCTCCGTGTGTGTGTTTCCCTGTTGTGTAGAAGGGGAGGTGCTGGGGGTTCGTTGAGGTAATTGGAAAGAAGGAATTGAGTTTATGGTGTGACTGTGGAGCTGACTGAGCGCGGGTCTGCCTTGTCACGGGCTGTCACGCCAAAGGTGGTACGCCGAGTGGAGTCACCCTGCGTGACCCGAGTTTGGAAGTGCTCATTGAAGGGGTTAAAACCCTTCTAAAGGCTTTAAGTGCTCCGCAGCCCCAAAGGTGACTTGTGCAGAGCGTTGTTGTAACTCAGACCTGTCTCTCGCCAGTGTTCAACAGGGCTCGAGGGCATCCTATAGAGAGAACCAACTATATCCAAGACCTTCGGAAGAGATCTGTAAAAAAGTAAGTCTCTTTGTGTGCATGAGCAAGGGCACGTGCCCGGGGAGAGCTGCTGTCAAGGACAGATGTTAAACCTGACTAGCTTCGAGGAAGGGAGGTGGAACGATCCAGTGGGTGAGGAGGGCCATTGGGAGACCTGGGTTTAAAGATCCCCGCAGACCTGCTGCCCTCCCCCTTTTCGGGGAGCAGTGATGCAAAGGGGAGGGTTTTTTTAGGTGTAAAAGAGTTGCCATCGCTTGGTGAATGGTTTGTGGACACAGTCGAGACATATAGAATTCTTTTTAAGGAACTGCGGACTAAAGAATTTGGGATCGGGCCCCTTCAGAGAAAAAGTCAGCGCTACACCAAATGCTAAAAAGCAGAAGATCAAACATCATCCACATTGTTCAGACCAAGCCCCTTTAGCAGTGCCCAGGTAGGTTTTTGCTTCTTGCCTCTGCGCGTGCCGTACCGCTGAGCGGATGGGACAAAAAGAGCTGCTTTGTCATTTTTAAGTAAAACTTAAACTTGGATTTTTACAAGCCGCAACTCAGACAAAAGAGGGCCTTTTGCCTTGCCCGCTCTGCGGGAGCGGGGCGGGGGGAACATCCCCGAAACTTGTCTAGAACCTCCATATCGATGTTGAAGTGTTCCTTGTGTCTACAGCAGCAAAGCTCTTTGCCTCTGAATGCTGCGCTTAGAGTCAGAGAATCGTTTAGGTTGGAAAAGACCCTTCAGATCATCGAGTCTGACCGTTAACCCGACACTGCCCAAACCGACACTGCCCCACGTCCCTCAGCACCGCGTCTGCCCGGCTTTTAAATCCCTCCAGGGATGGCGACTCCACCACTGCCCTGGGCAGCCTCTTCCAATGCTTGATAACCCTTTCCGGGAAGAAATTTTTCCCAATATCCATCCTGAACCTCCCCTGGCACAATTTGAGGCCGTTTCCTCTTGTCCCATCGCCTGTTCCTTGGGAGAAGAGCCCGACCCCCCCTGGCTACACCTTCCTTTCAGGGAGTTGTGGAGAGTGAGAAGGTCTCCCCTCAGCCTCCTCTTCTCCAGGCTGAACACCCCCAGCTCCCTCAGCCGCTCCTCACCACATTTGTGCTCCAGAGCCCTCACCAGCTCCGTTGCCCTTCTCTGGACACGCTCCAGCCCCTCAAGGTCTTCCTTGTAGCGAGGGGCCCCAAAGTGGACACAGTAGACCTGTGCCTGTAGACGCTGAATACCAACTGCCGGTGTCGGTGCTAGCTCCCAGTGGGGCTGAAACGTTCTCAAGCTCTCTAAGAGGTTTCAGGGCCAAGAGGATTTTGACTCGGGCGCCGAGTGAGGTGGCTCTTCCCTGAGAGCGGAGCAGTAACCGTTCCTAGACTAGATTTAGATTTTACTACATTGTTTAGAATTTATTTGTAGCAGTAAGGTAGGGTAATTGGAATTTGTAGAGATATTGTAGAATTGGAGTGGATTTACGATGGTTAAGAAAACGTTGGAAGTCGGGATGATGGGAAGTGTGGGATCTCGTAGTGATTACGAATCATGACGCTCGCTTACGGGCTATGACTAGGTGGACAGGCCACCCTCGTAAAACCCGGAAAAGGGATACACGCTCCTGTGTGCACTTGGTAAATAGGCCTCTCCTGTCTCAGCAGGGATGGCAGGGGACAGTGGAGGCCGGTAAAGAGCTTCCTCTTGACCTCGGACGCACATCCAAGATGGGACATGACGTTCTGGCAGCTCTGAGCTCCAAAACCATCTCGGGAATGGATGTGTGGTAGCCGCTGGCTGCTGCTGGCAGAGCAGTGGCTCATTCGGCCCCGCTTTTCCAGGGCATACACAATGTTTCCTGCTGAAAACTTCCTTTACTGTAAGAAATCAGCACGTAGGAAATAAGCTGTTAGCTGGGCGTTCTCCCTGGGTGTCCGGATAAAGCCGGAGGGGCCGAGGGGATTCACGATCAGCCCTTTCAGGCTCCGTGTGCAGAGACTGAACGGGGCCGTGACTTCTCCTGGGTACTGACTACAGAATTTTCTTCCAGAAACTCCGGCAAAGCCAAGAAGAAACGCCAGCGAGGCGCCAAGGTGCAGGAACAACACCAGGAGCTGGCTCACGAGCCCAGGGCGACGGAGCAAAGGCGGCCATGCGGTTTGGCAGCCAGGAACTGCCGGGTTTCGTTGCCCGCTAACGAGCGGCAGAAGGGACTCTGTTTTTCCCCCCTGAGCCCCCACCTCTGCCCGCCCCAGGAAGCGCAAGAGGTCAAGAAACGCAGGCGCCGGCGTAAGAAACCGGCTGTGATGGAGTAGGGAACGCTGTGCGCGGGGAAAGCCCGTGCAGGGCTGCGTCCTCGCCCCCGAGGAGCTCCGAGACGGGTCTGCGGCCGCTTGAACGAGCGGCTTTACTGTAACCACCAGCAGTCGGGAAGGGCAAATGCAGGTGTTCTTGATCTTAACACAGCTCTTTTTTAAAAATTTCCTTTCTTTTCCCTCCCCTCTTGGTATTTTTATAAATCTCTCGGAAATATTTTAACCCCACGTCGTACCGCAGTGGTAGCTCCGCTCCTTGAGGGCCGTGGAGAATAAACGCGAACCCCACCGGAGCTGGAATTACCCCAGTGAAACCATCCCCAGGAACATCCCTTTAACCTTCAACAACAACAAAAAAAAAAAGGGCTTTTCCTTCATTTCCTTAATACAAAACAAGAAATAGGATTTGGTCTGAAACTCTCTGGGTTTTTTTTTTTCCTTTTCACCCCCTTTTGCTCCAGTAAGATGCTCTGGAGCCCGTTATTTCCCCCGGGCTGGGCCTGAGGGGCCCAGGACGCCGGCCTCCGCACCCGTTTTGGGGTGAGAAGGGGTGTTTTCGGGGTGGTGCGGTGCCGTGCAGCCGGAAGGGAGCTGTCCCTTTAAGGTCTGCGCCGGTCTGTGGCGTCATCACGCACGGCTTTCCGCTGAGGGAAAGGAAGCGGCGGCTCGGCCGGGCGGAAGCGGAGGCGAGGTTGCAGCGTGCCCGGATGTTGCGTCGGCTCCCGATTGGCTGCTGAAAGCGAGACGGGCAGGTGCTGTCGGCTTTTCCGCGACAACCCGGAAGCGCTGAGGGGAGGCGGCGGGTGGCGGCAGGTCAGACCCGGACCCGGGCGCTGGGGCTGCGGGGGGGCCCTTCCTCGCTTGAGGGGCCGGGCCCTGGCGGGGGGAGGCGGCGTGGGGGGCCAGGGAGGCTGGTCGGGACCATCCTTTCCTCTCCTGGGGAGCCGGGACAGGTGGGATCCGGCCGGGGAGGGGCGGTGTCCCTTCGTGGGGCTCCGGTCGGGGGGGGCTCTGGCTGGGGGTATCTCTTCCCTTTGGAAGAAGGGGGTCCGGTCTGGGGGTCCCGCGACAGAGGTTTTGGGGGAGAGCTGGGAGCCCGTGGGGGCTTTGGTTGGGGGATCTTCTACTCTTTGTTTAGAGGGGAAGGGCAGGGGCGGGCTGTTCTGGGAGGGACAGGCAGTTCTCGGGGGGCTCCGTTACTTTCCCTTGTGGGGGAAGGGCTGTGGGAGTTCTTGGAGGGTCCTGATTTGAGGGGGCGGGTGGAGTCTTTCTCTCACTTGGTGGGCAGTGGCTGGGGGCGGGGGGGGGGTCCGTAGTTTGGGGGCTAGCAGCTTGAGGAGCGCGGTGGTTTGGGCAGTTTCTTTATCCTGAGTGGTGTTAGAGAGGGAGCTCTGGGTTGGGGGCTCCGGGAGTTACAGTGTGTGAGTGGTGTCAGTTCTCTCTTGGGGGAGAAGGGCTGTGGAACTTGTCAGGGGGGCCTTAGTTTGGGGAGGTGACTGAGAGCTCTGGCTTGTGGGGGAAAAGCTGAGGGCCCTCCCCACCGGTAGAAGCACCAGTGAGGAGAAGGTGATGCCCGCTCTGAGCTGGGGCTTTGTTGCACCCTGTGAGTGCGTGCTCTGGTACAGCAGCCTCAGGCAGGACCGAATCGCACGGCCCTTATTTAGGGCAAGAAGCCCGTGCAGGCCTCTTCAGGATGTGGGCTGAGAAACTCAGGCCTGCCTGCCTTAAAAAGGGGCTTCTGCTCCGACGTAACCCCGGAAAGGCAACTCCTCCACTGCTTGGGATCCTCAGGCAGTGCTTAGCGCAGCTTGGGACCATTCCCCAGTTTAGGAAGGAGCCGCAGTAAATCATGACGTCGTGTGTGTGGCAGTCGCATTGCTGGAAGGCTTGCGAGGCGCTGTGGATTCAGTGCTGTGATTTCATAAGGAGTTTAACCTTTTCGCTGGTCCAGGGTGGCTTTTCCAGGGGAAAACTGCTTTTGGTGCAGGGGGAGGAGCATTGTTGAGGGTTTCTGGGCTCGCTGCCCCTCAAATAGTCTCAGCACTTCCTCAGCTTCAAATTTATCGGCTTGTGCCATGCGGCTGTGGGTGAGAAGGGGCTTGTTGGAGCCAAGTGGGAGGTAGAGACATGGATCAGGTCTAGGTGCATTCCTGGGGTGACGGGTGTGCCTCCCGCAGCGTGGGGGAGAGAGGGATTGTGTCTGTGCCCGGGCAAGAGCAATTTGGGATTGAGCTTGTTGGGTAAGGGCAGATCTGCTGAGCAGCAGCGGCTGGAAGGCTGGCCTTCAGCTCTGTCCTCCTCTCACTGCTGTCTAAGCGAAACAGCGAAGGCTGCAGTGTTGAAATCTCACACAAAGCTGCTTCTGCTCAAGTCTGAATGAAACGTTTTGGCCGTCTTCCCCCAGACTAGTGACTGGCACTAGTTTTGTTGTGTGGAGAGACAATTGGGAAGGAAGCGCTACTTTGGGGAGGATTTGGATGGGTCAAACCCTAGCCTGACAAGGACTGATCTTGAATTTGTGGCTGCCTTTCAGGTCATAAAGGTAAATATCCAAGCACTATGCCCCAAAGACCTGGCCTTCTCCCCGATTCCTCCCTCAGGACCTAGCTTGACCTATGTATTAAACGCTTTTCTGCTGAGAGGGGGTGATTTCTATCGAGGAAATGCACTCCTGAGGAAACTGGATGAGTTCCCAGGTTTACGCTGGTTTTGATGCACTTGACTTTCCTCCCACCACAGAATTCGTCAGCCTAACGGCAGCTTTGATGTGTGTCGTTATGCCCGACCACGCGGACATCAGCCTCCCACCGGAGGAGCGAGTCCGAAGACTGATCCAGGTGGGAAGCGCTGTGGAAGTGAACGAGGATGTCCCACCACGACGTTACTACCGCTCCGGAGTGGAAATCCTCCGCATGGCAACCATTTACTCCGAAGAAGGCAATATCGAGCGTGCCTTTATTTTGTACAACAAATATATCACGTAAGAGCAGTGCTGCTTTGTTTGCGAGTAACCCGTGTTCGATACAAGGCGTTGTGGGTTTGGGTGTTGAGTATTTTGAGCGTGTCTAAACACTCTGAGGCCTTGCTGAGCTGGTAGAACTGGGTTCTGTCCAGAGCTCTGCTCCTTTTGAATTTCAGTTCCCACAGAGGTGAGGATACAGCTGGTTTGACTGACCAGGAGATGTCGTAAATGTGTGAGGCACAAACCCACAAACACCACTCAACTCTTTGTAGGTGTAAAAGTTCCCTTTGAAACCAGGCTGATCTTGTATTCCTCCATCCCTCTGCTAGTGGAGACTGCTGTCAGCAGGAGGGAGGTTTTGGATCCCTGTATGTCAAAGCTTCCTGGTGTTTTATCACCGCAGAGTGGCTAGATTGACCTTGATTGTTGCTAGGTTGGCCATGACATCGTACGGATTGGCAAGGATCCATGGTCAAGGATCTTGGTATCGAGTATCTACCTGGAAAGGATCTAGGCTGGTTGGTGGTTTCTCTAGCAAACCCCCTCTGGAGGAGAAGCCTGCTTTACACTTCAGTTACTACAGCCTTTTACAGCAGGCAGCGAGTTCCTCCCTCAGGTGCAGGGACCAGTTGTAGATTTAGTTTTACAACTCAGAAAGAATATAAACACCCCACCCCCAAAAACGCACGGGTTTACCCCAGCTCTTCTCGGGAGGGCATGGGGAAGAGTTCTGGGTCCAAAAAACCTGATCCCAACCAACTCGTGAGTTTCTTGGATACTGAGCACCCTTGTAGAATGCCCCAGATCGTATATAAACCCAGCCAACACCCTATTTGGTGTTTCAGCTGATGGGTCTCCACCTGTAGGGCCTACGTTCTGTGTAGACGAGTGCAGAGCCGCATATTTCTGCCGTCATCTCCGCAACTGCCCAGAAACGAGCCATCTTGGGTCCGAAACGCCACTGCCGTGCCTGCCAAGCTGGAGCGTACACCGTGCTAACGCGGTGACGTGGTGTCAGGTCTGGATCGTGTCTGAGCAGCCCGGAGTACAAGCAGAGCAAATGTGTGTGCCTCTGTAGCCGTCCCTGCTGGTGTTTAAAGGGCTGAAAACTGTGATCCTCAGAAAGTATCCCAATGGCACGGAGTATCCTATTCCTGTACGTTTTTTGGACAAAAGCCTTTCCCTCTCGCTTTTGCCCAGTGCCACTCTGATATGGTCTCTGCTGTGCTCACACTACCCGCTTATCCAGAATGTGATTGGCATCTCATTGGGCATTTTCTCTCCCTGCCCCCATGTGCAGGGTTCCTGCCCCTTAAATCAACGCATTTTTCTTTGATTAGCTTTTCTTCCCGCCTTGCACTTCCTGAGCTTTTATGGGCATTTTAGCGAGTGCCCTGGGAGGCTGCACAGGGAGCTGGGAAGTGTAAAAACCTCGGGAAGGTTTCCAGGCTGGTTACGTAGCCAAGGCCGAAGGAGAAACTCTTTAACTAAACAAATGAACTAAAAGCACCTTCGCTGTTTCATTATAGCAACGATAGGTGCTGGCATCTTCTCCCCAGCAGCTTTCAAATGCTCATGGCATTTACGTTAGCCTGGCTGCTGGGCTGCCAGGAAGGTGAAAAAAAACTTTCCCTCAGTGGTGTGATTTCTCCGGTGCTGATAAATATGCGCTCCTGCCCTGGATTGTCCGAAGACAGGAGCTTAATGTCACGGTTGCGTTTATTTAAATGAAGATGTGAAGCTGTAGGCTTGATGAAGTGTCTTCTAGATGTCCTTCCCCAAGAGTGTGTGATCCAGAAGGGAAGAGCGGGGCACTAGTAACTGGAGCCTCTCATGGGACTTGCTCTGCTCTCCCCTTTCTAGAAACGGGACTGGAATTCTTCCCCCGGTGCTTCGGCCCACATCTGCCGGTCAGTGCTGTGGCTGTTCTTTCTCAGCGCTCAGCTCCCAGCTGGAGGGTATGGCCTAGCGCAGACACTTTCCGCATCAGGCTGTGCTTTCGGGAAGGGGAGGACTCCACCGCCGAGAAGTACGTTAGAGGCTCTTAGCTTGGCGTGTTTGGCGGGAGTGAGTGCATTTGGAGCGAGGTGTGGTCTGTGTGGCTTTAGGAAGCTGGATTTCTCTTTATTTCTTTATGCAGCGCTTCCCAAGGCTGATCTCAAGGCCTGAATTACACAATGAGATCTGTGTTGTGGCGTCTGATTTGGAGAGCCATCGGTTTTGGGACAATCTTGTCTAGACACGGGATAATCTCAAGACTGAGATTCCCGTTGAGGCATCCAGTCCCTGGCCGCCTGCTCGATCTCGTGCGGGCCATGGGGCTGCACAGCACCTCTCTTTTCCACACAGAAACCAAGCTCACTGCCCAGCCCTCATGGCGGGCAGGAGGGCAGCGCAGCTGTCTCTGAGATAACCAGGCTGGACTTTTAACACATGCGTCTGGTCACCTTGTAAGACGTTTGCTTGCTGGTCTTCTTAAACAGCTGCTTCTGCGTTGATTCGAGTGGGTATTTTCCTTGAATCACCATCAGGCACACATAGGCTGATTTTGCGAGAGCCAAATAAGAAAGAAAAAAAATAAGTTGTGAATTTTCTGTGGTGTTTGGGCTCCTGGTTTGCCTGTGTGGCGGTGGGCTCCTAGGATTGGCTCCGGGGGTTTGCGTGGGGTGTTGCAAGGGACTCGAGAGACGCCGGCTTGGCGTGCGTGCTGTAGCAGTGCTTAAAAATAGCCTGTGATGTGGCTGCTCGGTGCCAAACAGCTGCTGCTCATAGTGGACTCGGGAGCAGGCGGAGGTTTGAACAAGCCCAAAACTCCTGGCGTTTCAGTCTTGCCAAGCCTCAGTTGGGCTGTCGATAGGAAACATGAACCTTTCCTGTCCTTCCCCTGCCTCTGTCCCCAGCCTGCCGCTGCCCGGTCTTGCCTCAGAGTTTTCCTCTGGCTGCCTGAGTCTTCCTCTCATCCCGCCGCCCACTTTTTTTCCCCCCTTCCTGACTTGTGGAAACCCAGCTGTCTCTGCTGGTTTTTCCGTCCTCTCTAGGCCAGCATCTGCTCTTAATCCTTCTTAATTAATCCCTTCCATTTTAATCTGCTAGCTGTTGGCAATGATCACAGCCTTGTTTTGTCTCCTCGACACAGTGACCTACTTCGCAATCACCAGCCAGGAGTGGGGACCTTGCTGGGTGTTTCGGATGGAATGACGACTTCTCCGTGGCACTGGGCTGTGATGTGGTTGTGCTCATCTGCCGAGAGCATCCTCACGCTCTCCGTGGCAACAAGGAGCGTTCAGGGTGCAAAAAGTCCTTCCTTTTCCCAGAGGACTGAGGTTTTGAAGCAGCTGGTTTTATTTACTGCGCTCACAGAGGCTTCTCAACGTGAAGAGTGTTCTTGCTCTGTCCCCCCTGAGTTTTTCCTGCGTGGCTCTGCTTGGTTTATTTGTGCTGCTCCCTGGGATGCACTCTAGTCCTTGCTACCCTTATTCCTTGTGCCTGGGCACGAGGCTGCTCTCTAAAGGAGCTGAAGAGCATCCTCCTCTGGATGCTGAAGTGGTGTAGCAAAGAGCCACGAAGGAGGGCAGGGGTTTTTTTTTTGCGTTATGCCCACAGGCTCTGTGGATGCTCACGGCAAGCACAGCTCCACTTGCAGGAGACAAAGACCCGGCTAAGCTCGCTGTGAGCTCGCCCCGAGCTCATGGTCAGCTACGGCGCTGCTGGGGACTTGTTCGCAGAGGTAATTCAGGGATGCCTCAAGCCCAGGGAGCCTCATAGAGCTGGGCCAGAGTGAATTCCCCACGTTTGCAGGCTTTTCTCCTTGTTCTAGTGCTTGCAGTACTCTTTCTCTGCATTTTCACCGCTGTGTCCTGCAGAGCTCCCTGAGAGGGGTGGATGGTTGTTCTGTCTGTAGAGAAGGCAAAGATTAACCTGTTCGTAGTCGTGCTGGGAGCGGGGTGATGTTGAGCTCGGTCTTCATTTCCCTCCCAGAAGTCTGCACAGAAACAGCCCTGCTGCCTGAAATACTGCCCTGATCTTCTGGGGTGGTCGGGCCACAGAGCCAAAAGGCTTCTGATGCAGCAGCTGGGGAAGCTGTGAACTTGCTTTTAGCTTACCTGCAAGTTTTCTCTTTTCAAGGTCTGAGTTAATTTCCCCATCTCTTGCACAAACCCTTTGTTCACTCATACGGAAGGACAGTATGAGCACTGAGTCAGCCGAGTCCTTGAGCTTGTGTGTAATCCCCTTGGATGCTCCCAGAGGTGTAGGCAGGTGCCCAAGGACCCTCCTGAGTCGCTGCCAGTGTCCTTGGTGTTTTAGACTGGCTTATTAATGTTTCTGTTCAAAACAAATGTATTTATCCCTGAGGATCATCTCCAAAGTCCAGGTGGAAGAATAATCTCCCCTGGGAGGTGCTCTCCTGGGGCTGAATCAGATCTCCTGCGTGCCATGAAGAGCTCAGAAGGCCATGATGTGAGGGAGGGTTTCCTGCAGAAAGGCAGGTGACTGTCCTGATTGTGGGGAGCACAGGACCCAGGGAGGCGGCAGAGCAAGGGGACAGTGCTGGAGGGGAACGATCGGTACCCCCAAAGTGCCACTTATTGTCTTGTGCTTCTCCCTTTCTGCTGTGATTCAGAAATGCATTTTCTCACCTGTGTTTACAGGCTCTTCATTGAGAAGCTGCCACAGCACCGCGATTACAAAACTGCTGTCATACCTGAAAAGAGGGAGACAGTGAAAGTAAGTAGTAACATTGCTTTATTGGCTGCTGTCGGAAATGTTTTGGGGTCATCAACCGTGGGGTTTCATGGCTCTGGGATGAGTGATCCATGCAAACACTGAGAAGGCTTGACGCGGCAGGCCTGACCCACTTGGGAGTTATGGCTGGGTTCTTCTTACCCTGTTGTACTTGTCCTGCGCTGGGTGTGGTTGTCCAGTTTACTTTCTGTTGAGCACTGGACTGTCCTTTCTTTCCCCTTAAACTCCCTGCTTTTTAAACACCACATGGCTTTTCCATGCGTGGTGGCCGGATGCCCGGTGTAGTGGCCCTCAGGGGATTTGCGAGGGAATCCTTGGAGATTTCTCACAGCCATAAGAAGCTGCCGTTCCTCTGCTCAATATTGACCAGAAAAGCAAAGGACAGTACTGATGAAGCTCTTGCTCAGTGTTGTTGGCGGTGCTGGAGCCCCTCTGCTGTGAGGACAGGCTGAGAGAGCTGGGGGGGTTCAGCCTGGAGAAGAGAAGGCTCGGGGGAGACCTTGGAGCCCCTTCCAGCCCCTAAAGGGGCTCCAGGAAAGCTGGGGAGGGACTCTGGAGCAGGGAGGGGAGCCATGGGACGAGGGGGAAGGGTTTTACACTGAAAGAGGGGAGATTTAATTAGATATTAGGAAGAAATTGTTTGCTGTGAGGGCGGTGAGCCCCTGGCCCAGGTTGCCCAGAGAAGCTGTGGCTGCCCCATCCCTGGAGGGGTTCAAGGCCAAGTTGGCCGGGGCTTGGAGCAACCTGGGCTGGTGGGAGGTGTCCCTGCCCAGGGCAGAGGCGTTGGAATTAGATGGTCTTCAAGGTCCCTTCCAACTCTAACCATTCTATGATTCTATGCTGTCTGGGCCCTCCGGCTACAACGTGCATCTCTGCAGCCTGCCAGCCTGTCCGCACGTGGTGGTGGAGCTGCTCAGCCCTTCCTGGCTCATGAACAGCCGGTCGCTTTATAATCTCTGGGTGCTGGATGTCCATTGATTCTTGCGTCTGTTCAGGCCTTGTTTTTCTTGCTCTGGGGCTATCGCACTCTTATGACTGTGTTTCCTCCCTTCAGAAACTGAAAGAAGTAGCCTTCCCCAGAGCTGAAGAGCTCAAGGAGGAGCTGTTAAAGAGGTACGCCAAGGACTATGCTAAGTACAAGGAGCAGAAGGTGAGTGAGAGGAGACTGGAGGCCTGTGCTCCCCAGAAGACCCTCAGCCACAAAGGGTTTGGAAGAGGGCAGGTCTCCAGGGCTCCCTGGGTGCTCTGAAATGTGAAGTCTGGGTAGCCCCATCTCGCAGGGTGCAGCCTCGTCACCTGCAGCGCAGGGCTGTCCCCATCATGTCTGTGCTGCCGTTATGCAGGTGAATCTGTCATAGGCATCCCTGCGTCTCTTTTCATTGTGCGTCCTGGAGGCAGTCTGAGCTGGGACTGTTATTTGTTTGGCGTTTTTTCCTTTGTCCCGACGTGAGATCTAGGTCTTGTGATCCAGAAACTCAGCAGGCAGCTGCTAACAGCATGGGCGAGGATCTGGGGTTCTGTGGGCAAAGCAGAAAACTCTGCAGGCAGTTTTGCTGTGGGCAAGTGCGATTTTTAGAGGTAGAACAGAGGGAAGACAACCTGGAATTGTATTTCTGTGGAAGAGGGAGGGTAAGTCAGCGGTTTTACTGCCCTGGTCTAGCTCACTGTCCTGGTGGAAGAGCGGATCTCTGTTTTGCAAGCTGACGTTTCCTTGCAGGGAGTGTTGTTTGCTGGTCACCTTTTGCAGACACTTTAGAAGTAGTCTGGGATCCCTGAGGGTCTGCAGTGCGTAGGCTTCATGTTCTGCCTTGGGCTTGTGTTCCCCTGTCTGCTGTCCCTTAGCGTATTTCTCCTTGCAGAAGGCAGAGGAAGAGGAATTTGCAAGGAACTTGGCTTTGCAGCAGCAGCTGGAAGAGGAGAGAAATCGGGTAGCCCTGATGAAGCAGCAGCAGGCAGAGCAAGAGCAGTTTCATGCCTTCGAGGAGATGATTCGACGACAGGAGCTGGAGAAGGAACGTCTAAGGATAGTGCAAGAATTTGGAAAGCCAGAGCTGAGTCCTGAGTCTCTGGATGGGCCCCTCATCCCTGGCGTGGAAAAGCCGCCGACTGATTTAATCCCAAAGGTTCCCGTCTCTCCAGTTCACCCTGCAAGTCCATCAGCGGGGACTGTCTCATCCAAACCTCCTGTTGTGGACAGATCTTTGAAACCTAGTACTTCGGGGAGCATGGAAAACAGTTAGTACCTCTCGGTGCGCCCTTTTCCCTTGCTGGGGCTGAGCCAAACACGGCTGAGGAGTTGACTTGTCTGGCAGGCGCTTGGAAGCGTCTTGACCATGGCTCCGTCCCTTCTGGGGATTTGGCCTTCCAAGTCACTGGATATTCTCCCCGTTATCCAGTGAAGATTTGCAGGGCTGGGGAGAACTGTCTCCTCTTGGGAATCACCCCCCCCATGCTTCTCCAGCCCAGTCTCTCTAATGATCCAGAGTCTACAGCCTATTTGGCTTTCCTAGACCCAAATACTCGTTGGGGATTGGGGTTTAGTTCCTGACTAACCAAATTGTTCCCCTGACCGAATTCTCCTCTTCTGCCAAATAAGTCTCCGAAATACCCGTTTGGACATTTCCAAAGGACTGGTTCTTGACCAGCGACACATCGTTAAGTGACGTTTTGTAGGTGTTTGTGGTTTCATTTTCTTCAACAAAACACTTGGTTTTTGACACACTGCTAAAGGTCTCTTTCTCTCTACATGTCCCTGGTAGTGAGCGTATAAAGTGTCACAGTGACTTCATTTACCTGTGACTGCTTCTAAGGGTAGTCATTAGAGCAATTAATGTTTCCAGGCTGAATTTTCTCAGTCTGGTCCCTTCAGATACTGACCTGAGGGAACAGTGTCCACGACTGTCATTGCTCATTGTGTTCCCGTTCTTCCCACAGATGCAAGTATGGATGTCCTTCGCCAGGTCATCGTCCCTCGGGAGCTCTGCCAGAAATTCCTCCAGCTAGCCGATGCCAACACAGTCCGGGGTGTGGAGACGTGTGGGATCCTCTGCGGTAAGCTGGTAAGGTGATAATCCAAATTAAGACCTTGGAAGTGGCGCAGGGGCCTTTTGTCAAGGTGTGCAATAGCTTTGAAAACACCTAGAGGAGCCTGACTTTTTTCCGTGGGAGGCTGTAGTGCAGTTTCATTGATGAGTAAGGTTTAGCGTGAGTGTTAGGGATGGTCTCCTCTCCTTTTCCTCCCTTTTACATTTGGATTTGCCCACACTGAATCAGGTGCCGGCCACCGAGTCCCTGTGGGTATTCAGCTTCCTCTCTCCTGTTGATGACCCTCTGCTGGGTACCTGCTTCAAGCACTCGCATGTTGCCGGTGACAGGCAGCCCCGGTGGCTTGTCCTTTTGGTACCAGCAGGACTGAGGTGTCCCAGCTGTGAACTAGGACCCTCACCCAGAGACAAGGCTGTGCAAACACCGTCTGGAGACAGTTAGTCCTCCCCCAGGAGGGTTTGTGTGCACGGCTTTCCATTGGCAGCTCCAGCCTGTCTCCCGTGAGTCGCCTGGGGCTGCTTTGCTTGCAGAAGTGTGCTTTGAAATGGAGTTGTTTGGTGTAGCAACTTTCTGCAATCCAGCTGCTTCCAGACACGTGGTGGTTATTTAATTATGAGGCATCATCTCCTAGTGAGTGGAGAGATCTGCTTCAGTGGGTGTCCAGGACTTCTCTGAGCTCTTGTGGGTGCTCTGCACGGCAGAGAAAATGAAACAGGAAGCTGTGGGTCTTTCTCAGGCTCAGAAAATCCTGCAGTTACCATTTCTGTGACCTGGAAATGAATGGTAGATGTATCTGTGGGCTTGTTTCCAGACCTGATGTTCCCCCTGGCTGGGCCCCCAGTGATGAATGCAGAACTACCATGTTCCCAAAGCTTAGGAAATTACCTTTGCACCAGTGGGCGGCAGCAGTGTTTCCTGCCTGGGGGGTGTCCGGTGGGTGACAGCCTCCCTGTGCTGCCTTGCAGATGAGGAATGAGTTCACGATAACCCACGTCATCGTTCCCAAGCAGTACGGAGGCCCCGATTATTGCAACACGGAGAATGAGGAGGAGCTCTTCATGATCCAGGATCAGCATGGCCTTGTTACGTTAGGCTGGATCCACGTGAGTCTCTCATTCCTGTTTCACTTCCCGACTGGTCTTGCATTCAGCTGGGAGGGAAAGGGGTGCACAGAGCAGGGCTGGCAGAGGAGAATTTACTGGAGGAGCTGGCGTGGAGCAGACGGCATCCTCCGGTTGGGTTTTTCCCTCTGGTGCAGTCTCAGCCACTGCTCACACTGCTGGAGAAACCCAGGCCTGTTTTAAGTTTGGGTCCCGTCCTAAAGCATCAGGCCCTTTGAGAGTGGGATATCGGGCACGAAGCTCGCGTTTCATCCAGCTAAAAGCACGCTCCAGAGGCACTGTCGGAGCATCCCGAGCTCCTGCTGTCAGCGCAGGGCCTCTCCCGTGATGCGTCCCCGTAGTAGCGCTGCTTTTCCCGGACAGCTGTGTGCTGCGCTGCCACGGGATGTGCCAGTTCCAGATTCCTCCGCTGGCTTCAGCGCTGCCCTGCTGCCTGTCCCCGCGGAGCCTTTGGCAGTCGGATCGGTGCCAAGCAAAATGTTTGGTGCTGCTGAGTAATCTCTCGAAAGCAGCAGCTGCCTCACAGGCTTTGACAAATAAATGCCTGCTGCGTGTGCCTGATATGTGCAGGGTGTCTGCTTTTGGTGTTAACTCTTCAGTGACGGCCAAGCAGCATCCGGGGACCCTCAAGAATCCCTCTGACCTTTCTGCTGGTTTTTGGCAACAAAAACCTAACACTCAAAAGGGGAAAGACCTTTGAGCAAGGGTTAGGCTGTGAAATCGGGCTGTCAGCAGGAGCTGGGTAAGGTGGTGGTTGTCTGTGATCGTACAACCCTCGCCCATCTTGGTGGAAAGTGATATCTTGAAGTGCCTTGGCGCAGTGCGTTACGTGCCCGGTGATGCTGTGCCCCAGGGGTAGCTGCGCTTCAGAAACGTGTGATGCGCCCTGCGGGGTGGCATGCACGAAAGCAAGGACAGCGTTGTGCCTTCAAGTGTGACTTTCCGTGGGATATGGCCAAAAATGTAGAGCTCCTCCTGTCCTTATTCCAAACGCAAAAGAGGAGCAGATGTTTTGGGGCTGTCCAAAACTCTTTTCAGTGTGCAGGCGTCCTCTGTGCTCTCCAAGCAGCCGTGTCTCTTCTCTGTTCAGCCTTCTCTTGGCAGACGCCGTCCCTTTGGAGTAATCCTCTGACCCTACTGTAACGTCCTCTCTTTTGCCTCGCGTTTCAGACTCACCCCACGCAGACAGCCTTTCTCTCCAGCGTCGACCTGCACACGCACTGCTCCTACCAGATGATGTTGCCAGAGTCCATTGCTATTGTGTGTTCTCCGAAATACCAGGAGTACGTATGGACGTGGGGTAGGGAAGGCCTTTCCCTCTGCCTGTGCTGCCTCCCCTTTTTGGTTGGGCAGGAGGCCTCGCCTCCTCAGAAGGTATCGAAAGGCTGTTTACCACGACCTTTCCTCTATTGGATTCCTGGTGTGGAATAAAACGTCAAATCACGCAATGAAAGCTTTACCAAAAGAGGCCGGAAGAGCGTGTGGGACTCGACAGCTTTTCCAGGCTGGTTTGGGGGGGTCGTATCTGTGCTGTGGTTGCCCACCCGTGAAAGGAGACGGGTCTGCAGCTGCAGAACTGGGGAGAGGAGTGTCCCGGGGAGAGGAGCATCCCGCAGCAGGCATTTCAGCTCTCGCTTGAGATGAGCGGGCTCAAGCGTGCTCCTTCAGACGCGGAAGGAGGTGCTTCTGTTTGTAGAGGCTTGAGCTACACAGACCTTGTATTTATTTGCTCTAGGACGGGGTTTTTCAAGCTGACAGAGCATGGCCTGGAGGAGATCTCTTCCTGCCGGCAGAAAGGATTCCACCCGCACTCCAAAGACCCCCCTCTCTTCACCGTAAGTCACCCCAAGAGGCAGCGGGGGCGGTAGGACCGTGAGTCGACATATTGGACGCTTCATTTGATTTTATGTCTGGGTGGAGGTGCTGGGCTGTGACCCAGGGCAGGAGGGTCAGCCTGGCAGGGGCTCGTCTCTTCCTAGAGCTGAGATACAAAAGCCTTCTGACTCGTTAGCGCCTGTCGGGGGTGTGATACAGAGCACTTCTCTGCAGAAGGAGGCCAAGGCAGCAGCAAAAGGCTTGTATTTGAGCAAGAGAGATTTGTCTTTGTGTCCTGCCGTGGTCTCTGTCTGGCATCGGGCAGGACGTTAGTTCCTGGTCAGAGAAGGGCTGATCTGCGAAGGACGCTGGGTGCAGGTTGCGTCAGGAGGCGGAGGAGGCTCACCTGGGCTGTGGGAACGTCTGAATAACCCCGTCTGCTCTTTCTCTTCCCTTCTCTTCCAGACCTGCAGTCACGTGTCAGTAGTCGAGAGGGACGTGGTCCTGATGGATCTCCGATAGGCCTCTTGCCTTAACCGTTTACAGAAAACGACCTACCTTCCTTCTAGGCCTAAGGAAATGTGATTTTTCCTCCTGTAGCAGATGATTTCTACCATGTAGTCATCCTTCCCCTTCCTCTCCCTACCACCGCGGTGAAATCGGTACCCTGACCTCAGTGGGAGCACGTGAAACCTCAGTGCCTGGCGTTGGGCTGGCAAAGCGGTGCTGAGGTCCGTGGTGTGGGGAAAAGCGAACTGGAAATTGGAAGACAGGCACTAACACTGAAACAATTGTTTAATACTCTAATCTATGGCTTGAACGGCTTCCTGGGGAGCGTCCCCCGTGATTTGCTGCGACTATGAGGTGTGGAAACCTCTTCAAGTGCTTTCCAAAGTGGGACTTGCCCAAATGTGTCTACGCTTTGTTTTGCCTCTCTGGGTTGCTGTGGTCTCGGTGCAGCTGGCTGGAGTGGACAAGTCTTTTGCTATAGTTTAAGATTAAACCTTCCTAACCCCTCTCACCCCACGCGCGAGCTTATCACCGCTGAGCCAGAGCGCGTCCTGCGCGCTGGTGCTCAGGTCTTTGCCCGGTTGAAGTAAGAAGGGGCCCAACCTCTTTTGGGAATTTCAGGGTTTTGGGGGAGAAGGTGCCTGGATGCGGCACTGCTTTGCGCAAGCTGCTTCATTCCAGCAGTGGGGAGGGGTGTCTGGTTACTTTATTCCTTTTCCTGGATGGGGGATTCGCTCCGACCCTTGGAATGCCCGGCGAGGGCTTGGGTTTAGCTTGTTACTGGTGGAGGAGGCTCTCGGTCTCTTGGCTGCAGTGCTGTCGTGTGAAGGCTTTACAAGGCCGTCGTCTCCCTGAGACGGGACTCCAGCAGCTTGTGCCACTTCAAGTCCTCAAAGATCACCACCCCCGCCCGCCTCTGCGCTTCTCAAAGCAGTATGAAGCCTGTCCTTGCCAAAAACAAGCGCTCCGTGCCGGCGCCGTTGTGCGGTACGCCAGCCAGGCACCTCTTCCCAATTACTCTCGTTGGATGCCAAGCAGCGATTTTCCTCCCCAGCGCTATCGGCGCTGCGCCTCCGCCCTCGCTTCTTGCCGGCGTTGGAAGGGAAGAAGCAGTATTGCAAGGTGGAAGGCATCTGGCCTCAAAGGGCTGAGCGCGATCCCCGCCACCTCCACATCCTCTGGCAGGGTGCTCTGATGCTCAGCACATGGCCGCGCGGGGAGGGGAAGGAGGCGGGAGCTGCCTTCCCACCTGGCACGCATACATCCGTGTTCCGCGTGTCACGTCCTTGTACTTCTACACGCACCACTCCTTGGTGGACAGTTTAACACAGACGGATTGGATTATCTTGGCTGGGTTTCTTTTGCCACTCGTGTTCTTCGAGCTAACGGGGCGGGCTGGAGGGGTCCGGCGTGGCTGAGAGCGGGGAGGGAAGCGATTTATTTAGGGCTTGTGTTTAATCGCAGCAGCCCCCTCCTCGGCTCCTGCGTGACAAGCGGCTGCTGTTTGCAGTTGGTTTTGGAAACGGGCTACCCTCGGCGGAGGGAGGGAGGGAAATTCTGGGCATCGGTGGGAACTAACTTTCAGACCGAATTTATTTAAACCGCGCTCCAGGGTGGGTTTTGCAGCCTCGGCGTAGAGGCGTTCATCCCCCAGCTCTGCAGAACGGAGCAGTCTGCTCGTCACGCAGCGCAGGGGACACCAGGGGCGAAAGCCCGGCTTGCAAAGGTGCGATTCCTTCAAATCGAGAGCGAATATCCCAATGAATTTATCTCCTTGTCCCTGAAGTTCTCGGGTCGGAGCTGCCCCGGTATCAAGCAGAGAGCACCAGCCGGGGAGAGGAGCTGGTGGCAAATCGCTGCTTCGTTCGGTAAATCGTCCCGGTGACCGATTAAACCCTCGCGGAGAATTTCTCAAATACCTTGCAGCGCGGCCCTACGCAAGGGCTGCGTCTCTCACGTCAGCGGCCAGCTGCTGCCTCGCGCCCAGCCCCGCTCTCCGAGCTGGCGGCTTTTTAAATCGCATTTTTTTTTTTATTTTATTTTTTTTTTTTTTTTCCCCCCTGCTTAAAATCACTGAGTCATCAGTTTGTGCGGCGGGATGAATGCTGATGCCCTGGCACTACGGCCTGTGTCCCGCTAACCCACCCCAATCTCTCCAGCTGCACCAGATGTGACCGGCGTATCTTAAAATCCCTCAAAACCCGGCGTTGAACGTGGTTAGGAGCTAACCCCTAACAGAAACCACGCTTTGCAGGAATGGTTTATTTTCCGCAGCGATGGGGGTGGCGTGTTTAGGGGGGTTTCCTGCAGGCAGGGAGCGATGCTTATCTCTGCCTCGGGGATGGGAACAGACCCAAATCCCTGCCCGAGCTCTCATCGCCGCTTTGTCCATCCTCAGCGGCAGCCGGAGAGGTTTAAAGCGTGAACGTTACCCTTATAGGGAGGTGCCGAGGGCTGGCCCGTGCGCCCAGAGTTTTGAAATCCCACGGCAAACTGGGGATCGTCCCCCTCCGTGTCCCGCGTCCATCCCAGCCGGGGCCGGCCTCGCCTGTGCCGGGGGATGCTTGGCGTTCCTGCGAGCATCCCAGGGCCGCCGGCCACCCTCCCCAGCGCCGGCAGCTGGATTGGCTGCGGTGGCCGAACCTTTCCTTTTTAGGCTGCTTCTGCTCCGGCTCGGGGCTTTGCCGTTGCCGTCCCGGCTTCAAACTGGCCGCGCCAAGGCTTTCCATCCCGGCTGGCCGCGGTGCCGTGGGTCGGGGCGGTTTGGGGATGGGGAGCTGGGAGCCGACCCGCCTGTCCCCGGCAAACACCAGGGATGGAAAAGCCGTGCGAGTCGGTGCTGCGGAGCCGGGGCTGGGGCTGGCACCCCGCAGTTTGCCCCAGCCCGGGGTTCGGGGGTGTCTCCGGGGCTTTGGGCACGGTCCCCCCAACCTGGGGTGGGACAGGCTCCTGTCACCAGCTCCATGCGGACCCCGGCACGGCCCTGCTCCCTCCGTGCGGGGCTCTCCTGGTGCTGGCACGGGCCCATGGGGCACTGCCTGCATCCAACCCCCTTTTTTTCCTCTCCCCACCCCCCCCACCCCCCATTCCTGCTGGGTTTGGGGATAAATTTTTTTTAATTTTTTTTTTTTTTTTTTTCAGCCTGTCATATATGGCAACCTTTTGCCTCGGTGACCTCATGTTTGGCGGCAGACCAAGGGGACCGGGCTGGGACGCGAGGAGGCAGCAGGTCCCCAGGGTTCGGGGCGTGCGGTGGGGACACCGACGAGCGCGCGGCCGGGGGACACACATCCAGCCCCCGGGTGCTGAGGTTCCCCGGGAGGAAGGAGGATCGCTGGGGCAGAGCCATTGAGTGGGGACGCTGTTGGAGGCGCGGGCACGCCGGCCGGCCGTGCTGGGGAGACACCATGTCCCTGTCCCGCCCCGCGGGGTGACAACCCGGAGTCTGCTCCCTCCCTCCAGGGCTGGGGGGGGACACACCAGGACTCTTGGGTCTCTTCTGGTGGCGGTGGGACCCTGCAGCTCTTGGTTCTTATTGCCGCACCGGGGCCTCGATGTCCCTGCCCCGAGCACAGCTTGGGACCCCGCAAAGCAGGAGCCAGCCCGGTCACCCCGTGCCTCAGTTTCCCCATCTGCAACCTGAGTCCTGGTAGCTCTGGGTGGTGGCTCCGGGGCATCTCTCCTGCCCACCCCCCGGCCCCCGGGGGCTCGGGGAGAGTCCCCGCTCTGGGACCGTTGCCCTTAAAAAGGCAGCCGGGAGTTTGGCAGCCGCTGGTTGGCCTCTGCGAGGGCCGCGATCTGCTACAGCTCTGCTCGCCGCCTGCCAAGGCTGCAGCCACAGGGCCGGGGGTGGGTCCGGCCCCCCCCGTGCTGCACTCGGGCTGGGGGGGGGGCCAGGGGACAGCACTCCCCCCCCCATCACCCCTTTTGGGGGGTCTGGGCTCATCCTGCCTCCAAGACCCTCCCGGGGAGGGGGTGAGAGCCGGGTGCACCCACCACGCGGGGCTGGGCTTGGGACCCACGAGTCCGGCCCTGCCCGAGCCGGGCCTTTGGGGGGACGAGGGGCTTTGGGCCACCGAAAGCCCAAATTGGGACGGAGAGAAAAAAACCCGGGGAGAGGAGATCCCAAAGGTGCCGGATGCTGGGAGACATGGAGGAACCGAGGCCGGGAGGAAGCGATGCACCAACCCAGTGCGTTCCCAGTGTCCCAGCGATGTCAAATTCCCACCCCGGCTGCGGGGTGTCCCCCACGGCAGAGCCCCGACACCCACCTCCCCCCGGGTGGGGCTTCTCCACGCTCTCCCCAAGAACCGGAGATGCTTCCACCTCCTTTTTGCCGAGACCGTCACTTATAAGGACTTGTGTCTCACTTGTTTATCGCAGCGGAGCATAAAAGGAACGGACTCACAAATGGGATGTTGCCTCCCAAGCATCCCCGCATACATTTTTCTTACAATAATTAACCGTGCTGGGTCCTACCATCAGTCCAAGGTCAATTTAATGAAATAAAACACCTTATATGGCCATATGGCTAACACACCATCACTTAGCCTATTTAGGGTCTTTGTTTAGAGAGGATCCGCCTCTGAGGTTTCACGGGCTCGCTGGTATTTATACCAAAGGCGCGTCGGGACTCGGTCCCAGAGGAAAGCTTTCGCGTCCGCGGTGAGTACTGCCCGGCCCTGGCTTCCCTTTGGCTTGCAGGAAAGCGGGAAGGAAAAACACCCCCGGGGGGGAAGGGGTGGGTTTCGGGGTGCCCCAGTTCTTAAGGGGTGACCCGGCTCGGTTCACACAGCGCAAGGAGGGGGGTTGCCAACCCTGGCACGACCCCGCAGCCGGGGGCTTCCTTGGAGGCGACGAGAGCTGGGCTGCGGCCAAAGCGGGTCGTGCTCTTCCAGAAATCCCCGCGATTTGGGGGTGGTTTTTTTTTTTTCTTCTTTTTGGGCTCTTGCGAGGTTTTCGCCTGCTTCGCTCTGGATTCAGGAGCGCATCCACCGGCAGAGGGGGGCACCCCCTGGGAAGGGCTGGTTTTTTTTCCCATTTTTGGGAAAGGATGCGAGGGCAGAGCAGCAAGGGGCTGCCGAGACAGGACCGGAGGAGAGGCCATCGCCTGCCTTCCCCCTGCCCGCTCGGGGGCCACCAGCCGGGGACGACGACACCGGAGCTCCCCCGGGCAAGCGCGGGCAGGAGGCTTTGACACCCATTTCGGGCACCGGCTGGCCAAGGACGGAGAAGCAGCATCGGCGTGGAGCAGCGCCCGTGGGCGATGAGCGTCGCCCCGCTCCCAGCATTCCCGCACCGGGGCAGGACCCGGCGGCCACCCCTCGCCACAGCCCGTGGAGGATTTTGCAGGGCCCGCGCATCCCCAAGGACTCCAACTTTTCTCAACACCCAACGCTGGACGCGGTGGCGCGGCGTAACCCTCTCCCCCACCCTCCTTTAACGCTGTTTTCCCCCCTTCGCCCCAGCTTATCCCCCAGGTCCCCCTGAAGGCCAACCGCTCCCGGCCCCACCATGTGCGAGGAGGAGACCACCGCCCTGGTCTGCGACAACGGCTCCGGCCTCTGCAAAGCCGGCTTTGCCGGCGACGATGCCCCCCGCGCCGTCTTCCCCTCCATCGTGGGGCGGCCCCGGCATCAGGTGGGTACCCGGGGAGGGGAGGGAGGTGAGCAGCAGCCCCAGGTCACCCCCCACCCTGCTTTTAATCAGCGAAATGAGGCTAACGAGGCTGTCTCTCTCGCCGGTGTTAGGGTGTCATGGTAGGCATGGGGCAGAAAGACAGCTACGTGGGCGACGAGGCGCAGAGCAAGAGGGGTATCCTCACGCTCAAGTACCCCATCGAGCACGGCATCATCACCAACTGGGATGACATGGAGAAGGTGAGACCGCCCGCCCCCAACCCGGGACGGGGAGCGGGTGCCGGCCCCGGCATCGGTTTGGGCTAAGACCCTGATTCCCCTTCGCCCACCTTAGATCTGGCACCACTCCTTCTACAACGAGCTGCGCGTGGCCCCCGAGGAGCACCCGACCCTGCTCACCGAGGCACCCCTCAACCCCAAGGCCAACCGGGAGAAGATGACCCAGGTGAGGTGCTGCCGGGTCCCCGGCCGCGGGGACGGACCCTCCGAAACCTCAGGAAGGGCTGGGGAATTTGGGGTTTAGCGAGCCAAGAGGGGCGGGCGCGGGGCGGAGGAGCGGGTTGGGTGGTGGGCTGAAGCTGGGCGAAGCTTTAACGAGGGCAGCGCTCGCATGTGGCGCGTGGACCCGCGGGGTTCGGTCACGCCGATGCGCTGAGCCACCGTTTTTCCACGCGATGCACACACCCGCGCGATTTTTCCCTGCGATGCGACGACTCGCGTCTCCACGCGATGCCCTGCCCCACCTGGTTTTCGGCGCCACGCAGCGATCCACGTGTCGTTCGGTGCGATGCATCGACCCGCGTGTCCGCGCAATACAACGATCCACCTATTTTTCCGTGCGATGCAACCGTCCGCGTGTTTTACCCTGCGATGTGCTGACCCCGTGTCTCCAGGAAGGCCCCCCTGGGTTGGGGTGGGATGCGCTGGGGACCCCCACGCTCCCCCCTAACCCGCTGCCCCTCTCATCCTCCTTCCCAGATCATGTTCGAAACCTTTAACGTCCCCGCCATGTACGTCGCCATCCAAGCCGTCCTCTCCCTCTACGCCTCCGGCCGCACAACCGGTGAGTGGGACACACGGCATCTACCACCCAGGGTCCATCCGCGGTGGGAGAGGGACCAAGGTGGCTTCCAGCCTCCTCCCTCACCTTCCTTCCCCCTTCCCAGGCATCGTCCTCGACTCCGGGGATGGTGTCACCCACAATGTGCCCATCTACGAGGGCTACGCTCTGCCCCACGCCATCATGCGTCTCGACTTGGCCGGCCGCGACCTCACCGACTACCTCATGAAGATCCTCACCGAGAGGGGCTACTCCTTCGTCACCACCGGTAATGGGGCAGGGAGGGGGTCATGGGGTGATGGGGGACCCCAGGGTGCTGCCGATGCGCTGGGTTGAGCCTGTTCGCCATCGTCTCCTGTAGCCGAGCGGGAAATTGTGCGCGACATCAAGGAGAAGCTCTGCTACGTGGCCCTCGACTTCGAGAACGAGATGGCCACGGCCGCCTCCTCCTCCTCGCTGGAGAAGAGCTACGAGCTCCCTGACGGGCAGGTCATCACCATCGGGAACGAGCGTTTCCGCTGCCCCGAGACCCTCTTCCAACCCTCCTTCATCGGTAAGCCCACCCCGAATTGTCCTGGCTGTCCCCTAGGTGGTTGCCCCCCATCCTCACCACCCCACCAACAGGCAACCAGCCCCCATGGGTGCCCCACAGAGGTGTTTTACACCCCCCCAAGCACTTTGCACCCCAAACTAAGGGGACAAACCCACGGGTGACCCCATGGCTCTTTTGGGGAGCCCTGAGGAGGTGTGGGTGGGGGTCAGGGTGCTGACAGCCCGCTTCCACCCCAGGCATGGAGTCAGCCGGCATCCACGAGACGACCTACAACTCCATCATGAAGTGTGACATCGACATCCGCAAGGACCTCTACGCCAACAACGTCTTGTCCGGTGGCACCACCATGTACCCCGGCATCGCCGACCGCATGCAGAAGGAAATCACGGCGCTGGCTCCCAGCACCATGAAGATCAAAGTAGGTTGGGGGGGGGGGGTCCAAAGCCGTGGTCACCGACGCCCCAAATCCTCTCCTGGTGCAGGCCTGGGGTGTGATCGGGGGGGTGCATCCTAACGGCTCGTGTCTCGGCAGATCATCGCCCCGCCGGAGCGGAAGTACTCGGTGTGGATCGGTGGCTCCATCCTGGCGTCCCTCTCCACCTTCCAGCAGATGTGGATCAGCAAACCCGAGTACGACGAGGCCGGACCTTCCATCGTCCACCGAAAATGCTTCTAAGCCCCCTCCCCACCCCGTGGTGGCCCCCCATGCCTGGGTTGGGGCGCCCCGCTCCTCCTCGGTCCCCGCTGCTCCTCCCCGCTGCCCACTGCGCATTAAAGCCTTTTCTCCAGGCTCTGCCCCTTTTCTGGGAGATTTTGGGGCGTTGGGGGGTGGGAGGGGTTTGGGGGGGAGCTGAGGGCAATGGGGTGAGGGACAGGGGAGCCCCGACCTCACCTTGGTGCCCATGATGTTATGCTGACGCCTTTGACTTTGCCTTGGTGGCCCCAACCCCATGTCAATGCCCTCGACCCCATGTTTGTGGCCCCCAACCCCATGTTGTTGCCTCCAACCCCATGTCGATGCCCTCGACCTCATGTTGTTGCTCCCAACACCATGTTGTTGCCTCCAACCCCATGTCGATGCCCTTGACCTCATGTTGGTGCCCCCAACCCTGAGTTGATGTCCCCAATGCCATGTTGATGCCCTTGACCCCATGTTGGTGCCCCCAACCCTGTGCTGATGTCCCCAACCCTGTGTCAATGCCCTTGACCCCATGTTGATGCCCTTGACCCCATGTTGGTGCCCCCAACCCTGTGTCAACGTCCTTGACCCCACATTGGTGCCCTTGACCCCCTGCTGGTGCCCCCAACCCCATGTTGATGCCCCCAGCCCCATGTTGATGCCCTTGACCCCACGTTGGTGCCCCCAACCCTGTGTCAATGCCCTTGACCCCCTGCTGGTACCCCCAACCCCATGTTGATGCCCTTGACCCCATGCTAGTCCCCCCCAACCCCATGTTGGTGCCCCCCACCCTGTCAACGCCCTCGACCCCACGTTGGTGCCCCCAACCCTGTCAACGGCCTTGACCCCATGTTGACACCCTTGACCCGCTGCTGGTGCCCCCAGCCCCATGTCGCTGCCCCCCATGGCACGTCAATGCCGCTGCCCCCGTATCGCTGCCCCCGTCCCCATATTGACCCCCCCCGCCCCGTCCTGGTGCCCGCCCCGTCCCCCCCCCCCGCCCCAGCGCTGCCGGGACACGCCGTGGGCGGGACCACATTTGCATAAATTACCATAAAACACCCACCAGCCCCCCCCCGGCCTCCCGCCGCCGCTTCCGCCGCTGTTTCCTCCCCTTCCCCGCCCCCCGCCCCGCCGCTTCCCGCGCGATGACGTCACGGGGAGGCAGCGCGCGCCGCTCGTTACCATGTCATTAGCATATGACGCGGGAAGGCGGAAGCGGCGGCGGGATGGGGCGGTGCGGGGCTGCCCTGCGCCTGGCCCTGGAGGGGAACATCGGTACCGGGGCCGGGGGGACACACACACACGACACACGGGCGACAGCGGGGTCCCCGGGGTGACACGGGGAGGGGCAGCTTGGCGTCGGGGGGCTCTGCCCGGGCGAGGGGCTGGGGGGCGCGGGGGGGGGGGGCAGGAGGATTCGGGGCGCGGGGGGGGTGGGGGGATTTGGGGGGCGGGTGGGGGGGGGGGGGGGTTGGTGTCGCAGGCTGAAGCCTCTCGGGGTCCAATTTAATGTTTGTAATTAATTCATCTTGCTGCCCGGCTCTGGGGGGGGAACACCCCACAAACCCGCGTTACCCCACGGCAGGAGCCGGGGGCGGGTTGGGGGGACACACGGGCTCACCCCCACGCCGCCCCCCCCCCACCCACACACACACTCTCCGGTCCCCGCAGCCGTGGGCAAATCGACCTTCCTGAAGCTGCTGGGGGCCACCTTCCCCCAGTGGCACTTGGTGACCGAACCCGTGGCCCAGTGGCGCAAGGTGCCGGCCGGCGGTGGCTCGGCGGAGGTAATGGCGGGGCACCGGCTGCGTGGCGGCACCGTTGGCGGCACCGCCATGGGACAACCTCGTGTCCCCCCCTCCCCGTCTCTTCCTTCTCCAGGTGGCCGTGGGCTCCACCAACCTCCTCCAGATGATGTACCAGGAGCCGGCCCGATGGTCCTACACCTTCCAGACCTTCTCCTGCATCAGCCGCCTGAAGGCCATGCTGGAGCCGCCCCCCGCGACCCCCCACCCCGTGCGGGTCTTCGAGCGCTCCCCCTACAGCGACCGGTACCCAGACATCCCCCCCCCCGCCTCGCCCTGCGCTAAAACAGGAGAGAAGAGGGATGAAGGGATTAAATGGGATAACGAGCAGCCCCGCGGCCCCGGGTTGTGGCCCCCCCGGGGTGAGCAGAGCCACCGGCCCCGGTGAAGCCTGAAGCGATGCTTAATTCCAGAAATGCGCTTGCTGGATAATTTGGGGGCTTCCTTATCCCCCAAATAATGTTTGCTGGTGGCTGCCCTTGTCCCCACCCGTGCCAGGCGGCGGCTTGACGTCCTGTAGGTGATGGGGGCCGGGTGGCTGCGTGTCCCCCCCCACCCCCAACATCACCCAGCCCCGAATTAAGGATTTCGGCTTCGATTAAATGCTGCCTTGATTAAAAACCGGTGCCCGGGTGGTGCAAAAAAAGGTGGAAAAAATGGCCGCGAAGCCGGCAGGGGCATGGGATGGCCCGGAGGTGCCGGCGCTGGCGGTGCCAGCTGCCCTGTCCCCTCTCTCCGTCCTTTCCCAGGTACGTCTTTGCCAAGAACCTCTTTGAGGCCGGGCACCTGCAGCCGCTGGAGTGGGCCATTTACCAGGACTGGCACGGCTTCCTCCTGCGGCAGCTGGGCCCCCGCGCCGCCCTCCACGGCTTCCTCTACCTGCGGGCCACGCCGCAGGTGGGTGCCAGCCAGGGACACCCCCTCCCCCTCGCCCCCCGTGTCCATGCAGCAGGCGTTCGGCTCGGCTCGGAGCCCCGTGAGCTCCTGGAATTGCGAAAATGTTGGGTTTTAGCCATAAATCGCTGGCCCGGAGGAGCATGACCTGCTGCCATTCCCATGGGAATGTCGGGGGGAGTTTTGCACTGGATCCTTGAGCGGATTTTGGGGAGGAGGGGGGGGACTGCAGCATCTTCCGGGGATGCCTGGTGCCCGGCTGTGGACCCTCCCTGGGGGCTGCTTTGTCCGATGCTCACATCCCGTTAACCCCCCCGCATCCCATTAACCCCCCGGCATCCCGTTAACCTCCTGTCTCTCCCGCATCCCGTTAACCTCCCATTTCTCCCGTTAACCCCCCCGCATCCCGTTAACCTCCTGCCTCTCCCGCATCCCCTTAACCTGCCATCTCTCCCATTAACCTCCCATCCCTCCCTGCATCCCATTAACCTTCCATCTCTCCCATGTCCCTTTAACTTCCCTGCATCCCGTTAACCTCCCATCTCCCATTTCTCCCGTTAACCTCCCCGCATTCTCTTCACCTCCCATCACTCCTGCATCCCATTAACTTCCTGCCTCTCCCACATCCCCTTAACCTCCCGTCTCTCCCGTTAACCTCCCGTCTCCCATTTCTCCCGTTAACCCCCCCGCATCCCGTTAACCTCCCACCTCCCCGCATCCCGTTAACCTCCCGTCTCTCCCGTTACCCTCCCGTGCGGGCGCAGACGTGCCTGGAGCGGCTACGGCGGAGGGCGCGGAGCGAGGAGGGGGGGATCCGGCTGGGGTACCTGCAGCAGCTCCATGCCCAGCACGAGCGCTGGCTGGTGGAGAAGACCACGGAGTGAGTCCCAGCCTGTCCCCGCCCCCCCCCCCCCGGCCCCGGCACCCGGACCCGCCATGGTTTGGGGGTGACCCCCTTGATTTGGGGGGGTTATTTGATTTAACCCCTTTTCTCCCTCTCTTCTTCAGGGTCCACTTTGCAGACGTGAAGCACGCTCCCGTCCTGGTGCTGGATGTGGACAAGGACTTTGAGCACGACGCGGCCGTGCAGGGCGTCCTCATGGCACAGGTGGGCACAGTGGCACGGCTCGGTGGCATCCCGCTGCCGGGAGCGCGGTCGGAGTCGTGCTGACCTCTGAGCCTCTGCTTCGTCTTCATTTTTCCATGGAAAAAATAATTTCCGCACCCTTGAGTCTAAGCCGGTTTAAGCCTCGGCCATCCCAGTGCCATACTGGCGTTATCCTGGTGCCGCCCCGGTGCCGGGCTCTCAATCGGCTTCTTGCAGGTGGAGGCTTTTGCGACGGCGCTGCGAGCCGAAGCGCTGCCATCGCACCCCAACCCTCGCTGAGCGGCGGCGGCGGCAGCACCGTCCCTGCCCACCGGTACCCGGAGCCGGGACAGGCGCATCAACCCCCGTCAGCTCCGGCCGAAAATCCTGACGCTGAGGACAAGGGACACGTCCCGGTCCCCAACCGTCCCCCTCGGCCCTTTTATTTTGGGCGAGGGTTGTGTTGAAGGCGCTGACGGCGCGGGATGGTTTTAAGGGGAACAAGCGGAGGCGCAGCCGTGGGATGAGCTTCGGGACGGCGTGACGCGCTCCCCGCGTGCTGGGGGGACCCGGTCCCTACCGTCACCCCCTCCCCATCTCTGGGCTCCCCAACCCGGGGCGCCGGAGCCGGGGATGGTCCGTAAGGTGGATTTATTGCTCTGGTTAAATTCCAACGGCAAATCGTCGTGTTTAAGTTACACCAACCCCCCTATTTTATTATTTATGTAGATGTATTTTTTTCCCTTAAATTAAAACCCAAGCGATGTCGAGCTCTGCTGCGTCTCGACCCACAGGTGGGGGGAACGCGGGGTCGGCGGGGGGGTGGGGGGCTCCAGTGGGTGCTGTCCCGCGGGGGGACGTTGTTTCTCCGATTTTGGGGGTGTTTGCGGCCAGGGGAGCAAGGGGGGGGAACGCCGTGGAGGTGGTGGTGGGGGGGGGGGATGACAGCGCTGGATTTGGGGGAAAACCATGGGGATTTGGGACACGCTGGGTGGTTTTTGCTGGGGGAGGGGGGGGGGGGTTGGCTCTTTAGGGGGCGCCTTGGTGCGTGTGCGGGATCCCCCCGGGGGGGGTTGGGGGCGTGGGGGGGGGATGTCCGGCCCCTCTCCGCCTTTAAGGGAGGCTGTGGCGGAGTGTGCGACCCTACATAAACACGGGGGGGGGGGGCGGGGCGGGGGGCGGGGCCGAGCACATGCGAGGGGCACCTGCCCCGCAGGTAGCGGGGGGGTGGGGGGGGGTGGGGGGGTGGTGGTGTTTGGGGCTGGGAGGGGGGCTGTGGGGCAGGGATTGGGGCGAGGGGGTGGTGGCCATGGGGCAGGGATGGGGGTGGGAGGGGAGATTTGGGGGGGGGGGGGAGTCTGGGGGGCAGGGGGGTGGGAGGCAGGGGGGTGGGGGGCGGCGGAGCTGGGCTGTCCCCCCCCCCCCCCCCCCCCGGGGGGTTTTCTCCAGCGACCCCACAATAACAACAGAGCAGGACCTGCAGGGACCCCCCTAACGACCCTACAATAACAACGCGGGGGGGGGGGGGCGCTGCCACGGACCCACAACCGACGACCCTCCAATAACACCCCGCCGCACCCCCACACCCAGCGACCCTACAATAACAACCCCCAACCCCCCCCCCCCCAAACTCCCGCCTCCCGCTTCCCCCCAAACCCCTCCAACACCGCAAGGGCGCCCCCCCCCCCCCACCATAACCCCAGAGGGTCTGGGTGCCCCCCCCCGCAACCCCCCAACCCCTTGCTCGTTGTGGGGGGTGGCACAAGGCGCCGGCCGCGACGCACCCCCCCCCCCCCCACCCCCCGCCCCGGCCGGCGGCGGGACCCCCCCGAGCGGGCGCCGCAGAACAAAGGACGCGGCGGCGGCGGCGGCGGCAACGTGCGGCTCCGCTGCGACCCCCACGGGGGGGGCTGGAGGGGGGGGGGGGGGCAGTCTACCGCCTTATTTCACCCCCGCTTTCCTTCCCCCCCCCCCCCCCCCCACACCGTGCATGCACTTAGCTCCGGCCCTAACCCACCCCCCAATTTCCAAGGGGGTGCCGTACCCCTTTTTTTTCCGGTAACGCTCTTTATATCTAAATGGGGGGGGGGGGGGGGGGGTAAATAAGGCGGGGGGGGGCGGTTGGAAAGTTGCCGGTGAAGTTGTGCGGCGGCGGGATGAAGTTGTGCGAAGCTGCGTGGTTGTATTTATTTTTTTTTTAATTTTTTTTTTTTTTTTAAGGGAAAAAGGAAAATAAAACGCAAAACGGGGTTGGAAAAAAAATAAAGGGGAGGGGGGTGGGAAGAGGGGGGGGAAAGGGGGGTGTGTGGGGGTGGCAGCACCCCGTTTTGCTGGGGGTTCCGGGGAAGGAGGGGTGGGGAGACACCGGGGCCGCCCCCGGGGTGGAAACGGCGTGGGAATGAAAAGTTGGGGCGACTCGACGTCAAGCGGGTGCTTCGTCCCTGTCCCCGCAGGAGTCCCCGGCGTGTCCCCAAGGCCGGGGGGGGGACACGACACGGGACGGGACGGTGACGGCGTGATGTCCCTCTCCTCGGCCCCCCGTTTCCTCCGCCAGCCCCGTCCAGCCACCGGTTCCCCCTGCTCCGCTCCGCCGGGGGGGAGCCCCGAAATCTAATTTTCGGCTCCGGAGCGAGATGGAGAGGTGCGAGGGGCTTCGCCGGGAGGTGAGTGCTCCCCCCTAACCCATCCTCCCCCCCCCCCTCCCCTGCTTCCCGGGACGCCTTTGCCTTTTTGGGGTGATTCGTGGCCTCTCGGGGTCAGTCGTGACGTCACTGTGACTTGTAGGGGGGCTCGTGGGGGTGGGCAGGGAAAGCCCCATATCCTGGTTGTTTGATGGTTTTATTTTTTTAAGGGTATTTCTGTGAGAAATGGGACCTTCTGCTGCCTTAAAAGCTGCTTTGATGCCTTAACACTTCCCCCCCCCCCCCCCCCCCCCCCCGCCAAATCTCAGCTGGTCCCTGGGGTGTCCCCAAAACGCCGCCGCGGGGTGGGCGGCAGCGGGACTCCTGGGGCAAAACCTGCCTTTAAATTGGATTTCCTTGGATTTCTTGGTACAAAAGAGCAAAGCGCTGCGTGAAACCCACCCTATTGGGGGGGGGGATGTCCCTAAGAAACAGGGGGTGGCGAGGAAGGGGGGGGGGGGGTGTGCATGGGGAGGGCAGAGCCGTGCCCAGGGGGGAGCATCACCGGGCAAACAAGTTGCGGCATTTTCTCCACCAAAAAATTACAAACGCCTTCCTTCGGCGCTTCTGGTTTTACCGGCCGGGGTGGTTGTAACTGGGATTTTCTAATATCGTCGTGCCCAAGCAGGCAGGGGGACGGCGGGGGGGGGAACGGGGACGGGGGGCTGCTCCGGCTGCGGGGGGGGTCTCTGCAGTGGAGAGGTGGGGGAATATCAACCCCAAGCAGGAGATTTTTAGGACATTTCCCCCCCCCAAACTTGCCGCTGCTTTGGATTTTTGGGGTATCGGGGCGGGGTGAGCGGCTGCCTCGCGCCTCCGGCTTGGTATCCGGCAGGTTTTACCTTTGGGATGGGCCGGTGGGACGCTGGGCCGGGGCGGTGGGGACGTGGGGACAGGCGGCTCGCCCGGCTGGCACATGGCAGGGGGAAGGACTTTGCCCTTGGCAAAGCGCCGGCGAAAAGGGCTGACGGTGGGGATTTGAGCTCCGGCACTTTTCCGGGGTGGGCGTGCTAAAAAAGATGATTTTTTAAAAATGCTGCCGGAGCCAGGGCCGGCACCGGTGGGATTCCCCTGGGAAGCCCAGTGCCTGCCCCGGGCTGGTGCCGGTGGTGCCAGTGGCCGAGCCAGGGGTGTGCCGCCATTCCCACATCCCGGCGCCTTTCCCGGGGAGGTTTGGCAGACGAAGCGAGCCGGGAGCCAGCCCCTTTTCCCCGGCACCGGTTCTGCCCGTTCCTCCGGCTCGGCCGGGCCCGGGAATGCTGGCATCTCCCCTGGCACCTCTGTCGCTGCTGGAGCCGCGCTCGTCCCGGTGGGGTTGGATTTCCATGCCGGGCGATGCGTCCCCATCCACGAGGAGTGGGAGAGGAGGAGGAGGGAAGACGATGGAGGTCGAGCTTTCGCTCCGCTCCCCGTCCCGCGGCGCCACCGCCGGACCCTCTCCCGCCCTCCCCTCTCGCTCTCTTTGCCATTTGCATAACTAATCAACGTCTTGGGAACCTGCTCGTTACCGCCGCGGCAAAATATACGGCAAAGCCTCGCTCAGCGCCGGGGAGCCGCCGGTTTCGAACAAGAGTCGCCCAAAGAGCGGGGCTGGCGGAGGGGAGGATGCTCCCACATTCATTTAAGGACAAACCTTAAATAAATCCCATGGGAAACCCCATTCCCGGCAGGAACGTGAACGCCGGGACCCCAAAACCCCTTTGGTGGTGGGACGTGATGCGGCTCAAGGTGTCCCCGGCGCTGGGAAATGAAAGCCCCTAACTGAATTTGGCAGGCTGTCTCAGTGCCAAACGCCGGAGATTAGGGATAATCTCATTTAAAGCATTACTAATAAAAAGTTACTAAATTTGTCCCTCTCGAGGGGTTTCCCTGGTTTTTTAAACCCCAACCCGGGTCCGGCATCTCCGACAAAGCGTCGGGGTGATGGCTGATGATGGGGTGGAGGAAGGACTGGCCGGGGCTTGGTGTCTCATTTTCGGCCCGGCGCATCGCGGTGTCACCCGCAGGACCGTCACCCGGCGATGTCCTCGGTTAATCCGGAGCCACACTCACCATTCCCGGCGCTCGCCGTTCCCGGTGCTCGCCGTTCCAGTGCCTCCGCTGAAAACATTCCAGATCTGGGCTGTGATGTTCAACAGCCAAAGCGACTTGGGAGCGAATTGCCGGGTGGATGCCGCCGGCGGCCGCGCTGACCTGTCCGGCCAGAGGAGGAGGAGGAGGAGGAGGGTGGGAGGAAGGAGGCGTCTGCGATAATTAAATCCCCTCCGTGTTTTTTGCAGCGACCTGTTGCACGGCCGGGAATTGGGGGTTTCAGCCCCCAGCACCATCGTGCAAGGGTGGAAACTGGGGGGGGAAACCGGTTCCCGGCACCAGTTTATCCTATCTATTCCCGTGGGAGTCACGTAGCTCCGAGCAAAGGTCGGATCCCGGCGGGTTCCGGCTTGCATCGCAGCAGGGCTCACGCGTGGCCTTTTCGGGAAGAGACGAGCTCTGGCAAATATCGATGTCAGGTTCGTGGTTGCATTTTCCGCCTCTGGTTTATCCATCCCACTGGGAATGAAATGGGCCCGGGGCTCCTCGGGTCGCTCCGACTGCTGCACATCCCTTTGGAAAACAGTTTTCCCTGGGATTCACCCAGGAAATCTTTGGGAGCTTTGAGTTTGTAGTAGTTTGGCCGGGAATGGGCTTGGAAAGCTCCAAACCTGGGGCATCCCAGAAGCATCACCTGGGGAAGGCTTTGGGGGAATTCATTTTCCTGCTGCCCCTTTTTCCATCTTCCCCCCCCAAAATACACATGTGCATCGTAGCCGAGACCTGCCAGCTCGGGGACAGGGGTTGGAAAAGCCAGAGCTGATCCATTGGGGCTGGTTTAGGGATTCCAGCCCTGGCTTAACCCTTTCGCAGGCCCATTCCCGCTGCTTTTCCCATGGAAAAATGCCCCCCCCCGCCCCCCATTCTCACCGGGGCCTGGATTTTGGGGAGAAAGGGGGCAGTTGGGCGATGGCAGGGGTGCTGGGGGGGGGGGTGTGGGTGGGTGTAAGCTTTGCGGAGTCCCCAAATTAATGACATCCCCAAATTAACGACGTCCCTGAATTAATGATGTCCCCGAATTAATGACGTCCCCATTAATTAATGGTTAATGGGGAATTAACCCCGTCCCCAAATTAATCCTGGCCCCAAATCGACCGTGTCCCCACATTGGCCGTGTCCCCCAAACTAACGGTGTCCCCAAAATAACGATGTCCCCAAATTAACGAGGGGACAGGTTTTAACAGCAGGAAAATTTTATTTTTTTTTTTTTTTGGCGGGGCGGGCGGGGGAGAGGAGGTCGGTCAGCGTGGGGTTTGGGGGGGGTCCCCTGGCTGCCATAGGGGCTGTGGCCCCCACGTTCCCACCCCCGTGGGCTGCCTCAGTTTCCCGTGGCGGGGGGGGGGGGACGACGACGGGGGACGGGGCCCGACCCGACCAGGGTTCGGGGGTCCCGGTATCCCATTTTTGGGGAGGAGGCGCCTCCCCCGCCTGTCCCTGTGTGTCCCCGTGTGCCCCGTCCCCCCCCCCTACGCCGCCCCCGCTCCTGCGCAGCGGCCCCGGCGGGGCGGGGGGGGGGGGGGGGGGGGGCGGTGTCGCGCTGCGTGTTGGGGGGGGGGGGGGGAGTTACGCGTCGGGGGGGGGGGGGATTTGCGCGGAGGGGGAAGGAGGAGGAGGAGGAGGAAGGAGGAGGAAGGAGGAGGAAGGCGGCGGAGGTTGCTGGGGGGGGGCGGGGGGGGGAGAAGGAGAGATGCGCCGGTCAAACACCCCCCCGGCTGCAGCGGGGCGGCGGTGAGGGAGCGCGGAGGAGAGGGAGACAAGATGGCTTCCTCCTGAGGGCCGGATCCGTGCGGGGCCCGGCGGGGGCTGCGAGGGGGCGAGCGGCGGGGGGAGCCGCCAGGTGAGTACCCCCCCCGCCCCAAAATCCCCCCCATCGCCCCCCTTTATCCCCCCCCCAGCATCCCCCCCCCCCCCCCCGCCTCATCCCTCCTGCATCCCCCCCCCCCCCCTCAAAGCAGGCGGGCTGGAAGGGGGGGGACGACTTCACCCCCTCTTCTCCCCTCTTCTTCCCCCCCCACCACCCCCCGCCACTTTTATCCCCCCCCCGCGGTGTTTGCGCGTGTTTTGCGGCTCCGCGGGCGCGGGGGAGCGGCGGAGGCGCGGCGGGGCCGGGAGGACAAAGCGGCGGGGCCCGGGGGAAGGGGGGGGACACACGACACGGAGGGGGGGGGCGCACACACACGCACACCCCGGCTCTGCCCCGCTCCCCTTTTGGGTCATTTTGGACTGTTTTTTCCCCTCTTATCCTTTTTCTTTCAATCCGGCAGCTGGGGGGGGGTGCGGGGGGGGGGGGGGGGGTTGGGGGAGGATGAGCCCTTACGTGACACCCCCCCCCTCCCCAGCTTTATGATGCTTTTTTTTAAAAAAAAATATTATTTTTATTAATCCCCTCCATCCCCGAAATGTGCTGAGCTCAGAGGTACAGCGGGTGATGCTAACAAGGGCGATGAGGCTCCCCTGGCGTGACGTCACCCTGACGTCACCCGGCCGCTGGCAGCTGTCATCCCTCGCCGTGACGAGGACACGGGGTCCGGCGAGGTCGGTGTCGTGTGTGTGTGTTCCCCCCCCCGGTTTTTCGTCACGCCGTGAATAACGGAGGTGGGATGGAGGTGGGGAGAAAAGGCGGCTCGTCCTCTTTTGGTGGGGGGTGTCTCATTCGCCATCCGAGGTAGCGATTTGGGTTATTCCGGCATGATTTGGTGACGGGCAGGGTCTGGTGGCGGCACCGGGGCAGGGGACACACACACACACACACATATCACCGAGGACTGGGGACAGCGTGCCGAAACGCGCGGCCGCCCCGAAGTTTTGGAGTCGGCGGTGAGCGGCTTCGGCACCACGTGTTGGCGAGGGATGGGGATGCTTCCCATCCCGCAGCCCGGGATGCGCCCGCCGACGCTGGA
Source organism: Rissa tridactyla (assembly GCF_028500815.1). Lineage (NCBI taxonomy): Eukaryota > Metazoa > Chordata > Aves > Charadriiformes > Laridae > Rissa > Rissa tridactyla. The sequence continues at coordinate 3,091,740 of NC_071485.1, forward strand.
GCTGCCTCCGGAGCCGCGAATGCTTTGCCAAATTAAGACCCCTTGATAGAGGTGCCGCGGGTGCCGTGGGTGCCGGGGTGCCTCGGTGTGGCCCCGCGGTTGCATCATGCCGGGGAGGGACGGGCAGCGCCGGAGCAGAGTCCTCGCAGGTTGTTACGGTGGCCCCATAAACCAGCCCCGCTCTTGGCCTTTGGCACCTAATTAGCCGTGACGAGGTTTGTTTTTCGGATTACCGACCTGGACCCTTTATCGCAGGTAATTAAGGGGAGAGGTGGCTCGGAGGAGGAGCCGGTGGGACCTTGGGAAAGCAAAATGTCCCCCCCCACACTTTGGTGTTTCCTGGTGGGTCTTTGCTGGCCCCACTGGGGACAGGGATGGCGAAGCGGTGGTGCGGCGCCTTCGGGACGTGCGGTTGTGCTGCTGTGGGTCTGGGTCACAAAAAGCCTTTCGCGGGGTGTCCCCGGCGCTGGCACGCTGGGAGTGAGCGGTCCCCGCGGCACTGCGGTCCCCAGTCCCCTGCCCGCAGGTGCTGGGGTCCCTGTCCCCATGGCATCAGGGTCCCCAGTCCCCTGCCCGCATGTGCTGGTGTCTCTGGTCCCTGTCCCCATGGCGTCAGGGTCCCAGGTCCCCTGCCTGCATGTGGTGGTGTCTCCAGTCGCCGTCCCCATGGCATCAAGGTCCCCGTTCCCCTGCCTGCATGTGCTGCCAACCCCGGTCCCTGTCCCCATGGCATCGGGGTCCCCGGTACCCTGCCTGCATGTGTTGGGGTCTCCAGTCCCTGTCCCCGTGGCATTGGGGTATTCGGATCCCCGCCTGCATGTGCCAGGGTCCCTGGTCCCCCATCCCTGTGACACCAGGGGCCCTGGTCCCCTCCCTGTGTGTGCCGGTGTCTCCAGTCCCCATCCATGTGGCATCAGGGTCCTAGCCTGTGTGTGCCAGGGTCCTTGCGGCATCGTGTGTCCCTGTCCCCATGTCATCGGGGTTCCTGACCCCCTGCCTACGTGTGCCGGAGTTCCCCAGTCCCCATCCCTACTGCATCAGGGTCCTTGGTCCCCTGCTCGTGTGCGCCAGTGTCCCCATCCCTGTGGCAGTGGTGTCCCTTGTCCCCTGCCTGTGCATGCTGGGGTCTCTGCTCCTTGTTTCTGCACTCTCGGGGTCCCCGCT